>NW_028321899.1:661000-969000 GCF_036245765.1 Copidosoma floridanum
TGTGAAATTTTCTATCTCTTTCCACTTTGATGCCTAGAAATGTGCCAACCTCGCCAAGATCTGACATCTCAAACTCAGATTGCCGACCAGTCTTAATTTCATTCATTTTGCCTGCACAATTGCTAGCTATCATTATATCATCCACGTATAGGATCAGGACTGAAAAGTTATCGGCTTCTCTCCATGTGTATAGACAGGGCTTGCTCGTATGTGACCGTAGTCCTAATTTAGATGCAGTCTCGTGAAACCACTCATTTCATCTGTTTGAGCTGATCTTAAGTCCATAAAGGGCTTTTTCCAATTTACAAACCTGAGCTTTCTTGGAACTGTCACCATCAAGCAGGTCTTCAGGAATTTCCATATATATCTCTTCTTTGATAGATCCATTTAAGAAAGCTGTCTTGACATCAAGTTGGCAAGTCTCCAGATTGTATCTACTTATTATTGATATTACTGATCTTACCAGGGCCAACCCAGACACCGGGGCATAGGTTTCTTGCAGATCGTACTTGTTCCTATCTTTGAAACCATGAATCACCAACCTCGCTTTGAACTTCGTGTTTCCATCTTTATCTATTTTTTTCTTCAAGACCCACCTAGATTCGATGATGTTGGGCTTGCCACCTTCAGCGTTCATGGTTTATTTCTCTACAAGTTTCCACACTTAGTTTTTCCTTATTGATTCCAGTTCTTCATCAATTGCTCTGAGCCATTTATCGCGATCCAAAGATGTGACAGCTTCTTCTTTGTAGTTTGCGGGATCTTTGTTCAGTCCAGCAATCAGGGCATGTGACATGTCATCTTCGACTTCTGCAATTAAACAGTTAACATCGCCCTTCAATTGGAGCAATTTATTCAACTTGTTTGTGTCAATGGCTCCTGCAAAACTGGTACTATTTATTCTAACGAGTTGCTTAGGGCTTTCTTGACGAAAATCTTCAACTTTCTTGGGCCAACCGCGCTTTCTCTTGACTACTGGTTCTCCCTCCGTTTCCAATGACTCTTTAGGGCTAGTCTTATCAAACTTAACGAACCATTAATCTTGTTTAATATCTGTCTTGTGGTTTCACCAGTTTGCTATTATGTCCTTTCCCCAGATATCTCTGAACACCAGTCTTTCTTGGAATTTTACGTCTCGACTCTCATAAAGTTTTTCATCTTCAGGTCTTAAAAAAGAATAGCCAGTGGGGGTATAACCAACCATCACAACTCGTATCCCTTGTGGACCAAATTTGGTTCCAGTATTCCTTTGTGTCTTGATAAAAGCGACGCAGCCAAATCTTCTGATTTAAGTAATGTCTATTTTCAGATTGGGCGCAAACTTTTCTTACGGGGCTATCATATCGTTAGACCGGTGAGGTGTCCGATTGTAGGCATATACTGCACTACCCAGGGGTAAGTCCTACATGTTCTCTCTGCGTCTGGAGTCGTACCTGTAGGCTCGCACCTTGTTTTGCAAGGGACGATTAACCCGTTCCGAGACTCCATTGTGCCGAGAAGTGTCTGGACAGGCCAACTGAAGTTCTGCTCCCAACCTCTAGAGAACTTCTGCCGTTTGGTTTTCTGTAAACTCCGTGCCTTAATCGGTTTGAAGATAGCATATCTTTGCATCAAAACCTAACAGGTTTCGTGCACTTGTCATAAAATTGTCTAAACAACGTCCTGCTTCATATTTTCTCTGCACTGGGTATGCCATAGTCAATCTTGAGTAGTCATCCGTGTAGACGATTATAAATTAATATCCTTTAGGATAAGTAGCTGGGCTAATCGGTCCCATTGTATCAGCACGAACTATCTCAAGTGGTTTGGTTGCCCTATCTCTTTTAGTACTGAAAGGCAATCTCTTGATTTTAGCGACTTAGCACACCTCGCATGTTGTAATAAAGCTGTCAAAGAATATTCTGTACTTTTCTGTAAACGGGTTTTGAGCTTCTGGAATCTCACCAATCATAAGGTCATCACAATTATTGATTTTTCTATCTTTAATTGTTTTCTTAAACTCACTTTGATGAAAGCTGTGTAAACCAGCTCTTTACGATTTATTACTTAAGATTCTAGGGCAGCTTTTATCATTAGTGCTGACTTGCTGAACCTTCTCAGTCTTTCCTTTCAGGGGATTTTCTACCATTGAGAAGTCTATAATTTCTTTGCTCTTCTCATTATTACTTGTGCTCTGGCCATCTTGCAGTAGTTCTACTATCTAGTAAGGGCTCTTGTAGACACCAGGAATTATAGTTTCATTAGAACGCGGATTAAATATATCTAGCTTTGTGTTATCAAGGTATATACTCATGCCCCTTTCAGCAAAACGGCGAAGCGACAGCAAATTTCCAGCGAGTGCCTTAGCGCATACAACTCTATCTAGGATTATCTTGTTTTGGTTATTTTCATTCGAAACGCACACTTGTCCCTCCACTCTAAGGTCCGCGGAGAAATTTTTGTTCGCGCATATAATCAATTTATTTTTATATTCATTAAAGTTTTTAAAATAGAGCTTAGAATTAGCAAATTGTTCTGTGGCGCCTGAATCTGCTACGAACTCAATTTTCTTGCAACCGTTATCTCGTGTTTCCTCCGCGCACGTAGAGAGCAAATTTTCGGGGTTAACAGCAAACAAACCACTGCATGCATTAGACTTAAGTATTTCTACATTATTGTTACCTTCTTCGCCTTGTTTCTTGTTATCGACCTTGGCTTTCTTGTTGTTATGATTTGTATGATGTTTTTTATGTTTCCGTTTATTACTATCTTTAAAATTATTCTTATTGTTACCACCACCAGTATTGCGTTTAAAATCCTAATCGTTACTTTTGTTAGAATTACCTCCGCACCTCCTTATGTGCTCTCGCAGGTTCTGCACGAACCGTTGGCAGGTGTAGCACCACCTGAGGTTCTGCCCTTTTTTCGGACAGTCCCTTGCATAGTGCCCGTTGTCGTTGCACTCGTAGCATAGAGCGCTGGCGGTGGCCGCGTTAGCAGCAGCTCCGTTGGTGGCTGGTTGAGAGCCTGCCCCACCTCGGCTTGCCCCAGCACTGGTCCCGGTCCCACCTCGACTGGGTCCTGCATTCGCCTAACCTCAGCTTGCTCCACCACCCGTTGTTGGTCGTGGGAGTGATCCTTCTGATTTCTGTTTCAGGACATATTGTCTTAAGTACTTAAAAGATAATCCATCCTCGCTTTCAAACAGTCTGTTAAAATTGGCTATTTTTACGTCCGGTACTCTATCGATAATCGCATGATAGAAACTATCTTTTTTTTCATCTTCAGGAAAACTGTTAGTTTTACTAATCAATTTGAAATTTCTTACCAATCCATCAAAAAATTCACAAAATTAAGTAGCACTTTGCTATTTGGGGTCAAATCTAACGGAATGTATTTTGTAACGTATTTAATATGTGCTCATTTTCGTGTCACCCCTTTTCATATCTTTAAATTTTTGTATTATTGTTGATGGATATAATGTTTATAGTTGCTTTCAGTTTTGAATCAATTGTGTAGAGCAATTTTTCACTATTTAGTTCTGACTGCAATTGTTTTCAGAATAATTCTAGTTTTGTTGCATTAGTGAGGGAATAATTAAAACACCCTAGGCTATCTTTATTAATGACTTCTATCTTTAGACTATCATTAGGCGCAGCGCGTTTAAACGTCAGCGTATTATCAATAGAGTTGGAGCTTAGATTAATCAATTGTTTACATAATTTAGGTCCTAGAGTAGATGTAGTAAATTTATTTACCTCTTGTATTCGACTCCTGGCCAGTTCTCGCTCAAGAGCCTCTATCTTTCTTTGTTGAGTGGCTAGACGCTGCTCAAACTCAGCTCAAATTATCTCTTAAGCCCTCCTATTTTTTTCTTTATATTTTTCCAGGGCCTTTTTATGTTGTAAGGCAACAACCTCAAACCTTATTGACATCCAGGAGCTTTGCTGATGCCTCTCTTGTTGTATCAGCTTCCTGATCTCCTCGATGTCTATCTTTAAGGCTTCTGTAATTTCTTTTTGTGAGTATATAATTTTTTTAGGTTTGATGTTTTAACTAGTTCTTTTTATTAGTTCTTTCTCAAGTTCATGATTTGCATGCACCATTTCTTAATGTTAGCTATCTAGCTCTTTCTTAATGTTATCTTTCTTATTTTGCAGGTCTTTAAATTGGCTATCAATTAAATCTAAATTTTTGCTTTTCAAATCTTTAACCTTGTGAGGAGTTAAAGTATCAGTAAAATTTTTCTTTCTATCTCTCAAATCCTTATTATTATCTTTTGATGAGGTATTACTCGAATTTATTTCTCTGTCTTTAGGGCCTTTATTCTTATCTTTAGATAAGGTATCAATAAAATTTATTTTACTATCTTTCAAGTCTTTATTCTTATCGTTAGATGAGGTATCAATCAAATTTATTTTTCTATCTTTAAGACCTTTGCTTTGGATACGCTGTTTGTGGACGAGTCGAATTTGCCCAGCACATTTTTCTATCAAGTTAAACAGGTCTAACATGTCTTGATTGTGATGTGCATCTCCTTCCATGTATGCAACAGTTTTATTATTTACGGAAAATATGGCCTGGTTGTTTTGACGAGTTACTACTACCCTGTCTAGTTCCCCTAGATCGTCTTCAATCTTTTTATATGCATCATTTATCATATTAAGGGCATTTTGACCTTAAATTAACAGGAAATAAATAGGTAAAAGTATTTTAAATTATGTTAGCTTGCGCGTTAGGCTATTAGTTTTTTTGTGGAAGTGACACGGAGATCGGGCGTAAGCAAATGCGCAGGAAAATGACGCTAGCATCATGTGTGACATGCATAGAGAGAGAATTCAAATAGCCGATCCACATCGTTTACTACGACGCGCACCACCAGTTGTAGCGTGATAGGATGCGCACACTCAGTTTAGCCGAACGCAAGCCATAACCAAGGCGCGCATCCCCTCCTCACCTCGAGGCGTCCCCCTTGGCGGTGACTGGCAGGTTTATCAAAAAACGCGCTTCCTTTGTCACGATGCGGGCCTCTTCCTAACATAAACAAACCCGTGCCGGCTCTCTCGAGTTCTGCGAATCTCTGTAAAAGCAAAGGAAAGCCTTCTTATCAAGGGAATCTCAATCATGCAATCTTAAGTGAGCTGTCTTGCTCCATCTTAAGGCAAGACACCAATCTTTTGTCTTTAGAAATTGTAAGCGAACGTGACTTAATAATAACAACACTTCACGTAATTACTAAGTCTTCAAAACAATATCTATTTTTAGAACTTACTGCTGCTCAATCTCTTCTTAATTTCCACCTTTCTTATAGCTCCGCCGGAAGCCTTGAGAGGAGAGGCGACGTCCGCATCTCGAGGTGATTCGGCCGCTGTGCCTCCATCCTGATTCTGCTCTGCTGCCTCCTGGGGCTGTCCCTCTGCCGCTTCGGTGGTAGTCGGGGTGAGAGGACTACCAAGCTCTTCCGTCTCGCAGTGCTTGCTGCCCGACACAGAGCTCACGGTGGCTTCCGCCATTACGTTTTTACGTAAAAAAGGTGAAAAAAAAAGCACACAGAGAATGCGCGATAAGCTTAAGCGCGGAGCGGAAAAAGAAAAGAGAAGAGAAACACAAGACGCGATTGAACAGATTCCACACCCACACTACCATTTAGGGCCCATAACCTGTTAGCAGTATGGGATTAGGCAGGTGACTTGGTGAACAAAACACATTCGAAATATAGAATTGAACTTAAACACGTTTATTTACACTATCTTAAGGTTCGACTATCCTTACACTTTACTATCTTGAGTACAATAGTTGAACCAACAGAAAAAATAGGCTTAAACGTAAAAGAAATGCGAAGACAGAGAATGCGTGTGTGAACAGACTGGCTGACTGCGCGAGAGTGAACAAAAAGCGAAGTTACTTGACGCTGAAGTTCAGCGTCACAGCGTCTCGTGTTCTTGCTGTTGCGCATGCGTAATAATTCAGTTACGAGCGCCAACAATACATCTAACATATTAAAATTCTTCTTTTTATTATATTAGATTTTTGAAGATTTTTTAAAGAAGGGAGATGTATAGAAAAAAATGAAAACGCTTTTTCTGACATTTTTCTTGATTTTTCCTATATGATGGCTGTAATATGGCACCAATAGCTGATAAAATAACACTGTAGTTATTTTTCATCTAGAAACTATTTATCTAATTTTTCTAAATACATTCTCCCATAAGGAAGTATGATAAAAAACTTTTTACGATTGATGAAATAAATACAAAATAAAACAAGAACTGAGGAATGGAATTCTCTATTTTGTGACGATATTAATTTCAGTTTGATAACTATTATTGATATAGATATCGTTTATTAAATCTAGAAAAAAAATTAAATTCAGTGTAAAATTTGAAACAGAATTATTAAATTTTCAGTCCGTGAATAAAAAAAATTCACAGAACAGTGAAAATTCATTTATTTTTAAGTTTAAAATGACGTTGTATAATGCAGGTATTTCTTGTTTCTTCATAATATTTTAAACAAAAAACTATTATTTGTCATTTGCGAGATACCAGTCTAGAATTATTAAACCAGCTGAAACGCTTTCAGAAGGTTTTACGAATAATGATGAGGTCCCTGTGATCAATGAAGACAGTGACCAAGATTTTATTAAAAAAATTCAATTAACAAGAGATGCATAGAGTTATGAAGAATATGCAACAATGATTGTACTTAGTTTTTTTTTTTTAATATGCGTTTTGAAAGCGTTTTAGCTGGTTTTATGATTCGAGACGGATATCTCGCACATAACAAATAATAAACAATGGAAGCTACCTGTAAATAGCAACCAACAGTTCTCTTTTCGTTTGTGCACTCACAGCAATACCTTTTGATTGCACTGCATCCTACTGTTTGTGGGCTATACTCAATGAAACAAACGTATATTTTGTTCAAAATGTGCGTAAACTGAACTTTGAACTTTATGATCACAGTAGCTTCTTTTAAAAACTCTATATTCAAATTGTTTCTCTCATCCATTACTTTAGCTAAATAAAAAACTGCTTAGTGTAGTGAACACGATCCTGTAAATAGTATTTTTAGTTCTTTTTCAGTCAAGTCAGGAAAATCCTGCAAGTCCTGAGATATCAGTTTACTAAATTTACTTTTTCTACGGCTTCATCGTCCTGACTCTGCTTCTTCCAAAGTATTTAGTGTATTTTTATGTTCTTGTACTTGAGATAAAATTTCATTAAATATGTCACTATCTGCATAAAACCTTTTATCGAACAAGTTATGCAAAAATCTAGCTATTTAACTTTAAGTTGCGGCTTTAGGAAGAAATTTACGATCCAATTGGACCCCATTTTTTTCATTCTCTTCCTCTCTGTTTTACCAAGCCTTTCCTACCTATCTGACTTAATCTACAGCTCTCACCCTTTTTTTTCTAACTGCAGGAGAACTGCAGAATCAAATGGCATATTTCGAAGGCACAATAGTGTAAAGAAGTACCTCTTCTTTAAAATATACAAATATATACAGTTGTATGATGGAATCTGACTAACTGTCAGTTTTCTCGTCTTTCCCGTTATCGAGTACATTATTTTCTTGAACAAAATGTAAAAAAAACATCCTTAGTGTACGGGAAATGTGATTGAAGCACGCTCTATTGAGTGATTGAGGCTCACTTTACTCGGATGTGAACTGAATCTGTTTTCTTATTTTTTTCCAGTTTTTATTTATCTGATCAATCTTATAAGCTTTTAAACTCATTAGTAAATCAAATTTAAACGATAGTTATTAAACCCAAATGGAGATCATAAGAAAGTACAGAATTTCATTTTGTCAATTCTTTTTTTAATTGTATTCATTTTATCAATCGTAGAAATTTTGTTATTATATGTCTTTACAGAAAAATATATATCTGTAAGAAGAAGATAAATGGTTCTTAAGAATAAAAAAGACTACAGTGTTATTGTATCAACTGTTGGTGCGATATTGAAGCCCTCATATCAAAAAAATCGAGAAAAATGTCTAAAAAAGCGTTTTCATTGTTTTAATATATGTCCCCAACCTCAAAAAAATTTAAAAAATTTCTGGTGATGAAAAAAAAATTATATAAAACAAAATTTTCTTTCATCGCTGCACCTAGGCAAGCTTTAAAAAACTTTTTTTTTTTAATCTCAAACATCCCTTAAAACTTAAATTTGGCGCTAAAATTAAAAAAAAATTTCTATACAGATTTTAAGCACAAAAATACACCTTGACGAATTTTTTCGTCAAGACATCCATTATTGAGAAAGTTGAGAGAACCCGAAAAACACGTTTTTGGGCCCCTTGTGACTTTATAACAGTTTAGGGGCCTGGAAAAAATTTAAAAATTTATTTTTTTAGTTTTGATCGACATGAATCTTGTTATAATTTTCAGAGCTAAGGCACTTTTTACGTTCTTATACAGCTAGGCCCATTGACAACATGCATTTGAGAATAGACTTTGTAGCTGTTTAACATTCCAATGCAGTTTTTTACAATTATTTCGTAAGTTAATAATGTAATCCGGTGTTTACAGTTGTTAGCCATCGCTATCAAAATAGAACTCATTACCTCGTTTATCAAATTTATTACTTCACAATTCCTAATTTTGTGCAAATCGTACAATTTTTTACAACCTATGACGTAAATTTGGCATGTACTTCTTCCAATATCATTCGAGATTTTGAGAATTGCGTTTGAAGGCACCTTACTCTCAAAGTAACCAACTTCATGATGATGTCAGGACACCCAAACATTTTGTCATTGCACCTATTTACTTAATTTTTGCAAGTAATAAGAAGGTATGACTATACAACGTGGGGAGAAGTTATTATTTAAAGCAACAACTGTAGTTTCAAAATAATATTATCTAAGGTTTCACCAGAAGTACCATTGTGCATTGTCATATCTCTTACTTTGACAAGCGTGAACGGATACTTTGCCGTGCACTTTAACAGAGCTTTGGTATGGGCGAGCAAAACAGATGGGCATATTTTTACTAGTCTTACTAAAAAAACTTGCTTCTTCAATACAAACGGAAACCAAGTTCAAAGTGTCTAAGAAAAAATGCATTGCGAGACCTTACTAGTCGCATTCTCACCTTGACGCTGTTGATAAAAAATTTTTCTGAATTGCATACATCGATAAGAAGATGACTAATCAGACTAATCGACTTCTTCGCTGGTAGTAATGTATGTTGCTTGACGAGCCTCGCATTGGTATCCAACACGTCACCCATCTTTTTTGCCGTATCGTAGGACCGTAAGGCAGTTGTTAAGAGGGATGAATTTGCCGCAGGTCCGTCATTTAATAAGAGTTACTAGCACGCTCCATAAGCGTACGCATTGTTAGGAAGTGGTACAGGTTTCTGATTAAAAAACACATCGACTTGATTGAATAGCGAATGCATAAAATTATTTATACGTCAGTATTACATTCTTTATTCTTATTGACGGCTAGTTTAACACAAAGACAGAGCATCGTGTGTGTGAGATCAACGTATTGGTCACCATTACCAGGTATGACAAATTTGATAAGTAAAATATTTATCCCCGATAATGCTGGCTCATATTTACTATACTTCAATCCCTTCATAGTGTCTTGAGACGGTGGAACAACAAATAAAAGAAGCTTGAACTTCAAATACTCGTACGAGTGACTGTAAACAAGCCTTTTTTTTAAATTTAATTTTAAAAAATTCCTATTGGTGTTCTCTTTTCATTCTTTTTTCTGTTTGTTGTTTTCTTTTTGTTTGCTCGTTTTTTAAATTCTTTTCTGTTTTTTTTTGCGTCAGCCATCTTGACTGCACAGCTCTGTAAAGCAATTGCAACTGTAATGGCTCACTCATTTGATCAACTTTATACATAAAACCTTCCATAAGTTTGTCAAGTTTTTCTTTGGCTTTTCTTTCTAGCGTATAACCAGATTACATTATGCACGTGCGAAATGTATCTTTGAAAGGTATATTTCTAGTGGTGACATCAGACATAATGTTCATGCCTTTGCCAACAGCTTTAGCACCTCATATAATGAGTGGTGAAACTTCTTAAAATACTTCAGCAAAAAATGTTTCGATACCTTCGTGTCCTCGTTGATAGGGGGACCCTACTTAATTGCGTCCAATGCCTTCTTTACTGTTTCCGTGAATGGTGGTCAAACGTTTACCACCATAGCTTAGTGCGATAAAGTGATCCTCACAAGAATTCATAATTTTTAATCGACTCATTTAAATTAAAGCGTTACAATCAGCTTCCCAAAGTCCAATGGTATAGGTCTACCAATCGGGTACATGATATTAATTTGAATGTTGTGAAATGAGTTAAATTACAATGATATATACATAGCAGGTGAGAAAATTTTGTTTTTGACATAGCCGTACGCGTAAGCGTAAAGGTCAAACAATATGGCCTGCCACAATCGTTATTAAACGTCTTTTACATCTTATGGTTCGTAGATGTCACTGTAAATCATTAGTATTGACGGTCAAGCGTTGGCAAGATTTTCTGAATAAACGGATATAGTTTTGTCATTTTCTAAGAAGATCTTACAAAATTTTTTAGATCATGGTAAGCGAAATGTGTATTCACTGGGTGCTGTTTTGGAATGAACTGACTTAGCCACTACGTAACCACTGCTTTTCAAACTAAAAATGTGATCTCGCGTAATGTCAAAACTGTTGAGTTATTGTATTATTTCTTTGATATTTTCGTGTAGACCAGGGTGTATGCAGTAATCTACATAAATCGTAGGACGTTTCCAATGTTCATTATTGTGTAGCCGTGATAAGCATTTTACGATAATTTTTCTTCCACTATCTTTCACCATATGTTGAAACGTCAATGATTATTATATCTCTGTTGAACCAACACTCCATGGACCTTGCAAACTAATTTACTGAGGTAATCTTGTCACGTAATGCAAAGTTGTATTATCAGGGTAATACTGCATGCTACTATTGCTAGGCAACACTACGTAAGATTCCATTTTCATTTAATATTTTTAAAATAATAATCCTTCACCCAGGAACTAAACTTTTTAAGAATACCCTTTCCAGCAGACAAAATGTTTTTTAGAACCTCGTTTACCTCAAGTTTTCAATGTCTTGTAAATCTCGGAGAAACTCTTGATCCATTCTATTTGCACTCTGCTTAAGTCCTAATCATACAAGAAACAGTCAATGTCTTTATTCACCAAATCTATGAGAAAATTTACTAAAGGTTGTCACGTGCAAGAGATACGTATAAATCTAAACAATTTTTAAGTCCAACTACTTTCGTTACCGTTAGCAAAGATTTAGCTACTTTCTCATCTTACTGATGCAAATCAAGCGTCCAACGTTCTACTTTAGATTTTTATAAATATCTCCACCATAACGTTGCTTCATAACCTCACGTGCCTGCGCATCGTTGTGCAAAAACATGTTGGCTGACACCATCTTTTTCCATGAATGTTTTGTACAATTGTGTGCCTTTTTTAAGATTGAAAGAACATCTACGAAGCGACGATTGTTTGTGTGGGTAAAGTTTCACCACATTCTCTTTTTAATAGTTCTTATAACACGTTCAGCAACTGCAGCCTTTGTCAGTAGACTACATGCTACTCTGTATTTAATTTCATTTTCTCGTACAACTGATTGCATTTTACGGCCATCAAATTCTGTACCTTTATGAAATAGCAGACACATTGGTATACAATCGTCATTTTTTAATATAATATCTTTAAATTCTTTAGCAAATTTTTCGATGTTTTATCCTTGATAGGTTCTGCCAAGCATATTTGCCGACAATATCGATGACAATGAAAACATAAGCGTAACCATCATTGCAAGTTAAGAGCTCTTAAATTCATTTAATCACCTTGCTACACGTCGTCCAAGTTACGCACCTTAAAGCTTATTCTGGTAAAACGATTCTTTATGGGTCCATGCAAACTATAGGCACCTTGACTTACTAGCCAACTAGTTACGATTAATCGTAAATATTCATTTTTCACAACACTCGCGAGTTTATGACCACTTACTTGTGTAGCTGGTCACGCCGCACAGTGGTCTGAAAATTTTTTTTTCTGGCTTAACAGCTTTTTTTTTATCCTAATAATTGGGGACAATATGAGAAAAAATTTTACAAATTACGTACTCGATTTTTGAGAAAATGATTTCAAAAAAGTTTGAAAATTATAGACTAATAACCATTTATTTGAAAACTTTTCTCAATTTTTTACTGTTTTCGGAAATAGTAAGTGATACTATTATTTTATAGTTAATTTAATGCTAATTAATAATATAAAAATTGTCATAATATTAAAATCAAGAAATTAAACAAAATGAAAGTCGGAATCAGATTCTTCATTCTTGGACTCTTTAACGCAATCGCCTGATACTGTAGTTGTTGACTCTTCATCAGAATTTCCGTCTTGTAGTGCTTTTTTTATTAGCTTTTGCGCTTCGGGATGGAGTGCCTCTAAAATTGCCTTTGTCTTGCTGTCGATGATGAGAAATCACCGGATCAGAGGTAACAAGCAGAATATGAACTAAGTCAGTTGTAGTATTTAGTCAAAAAATCTTGATATTGCAGCTTTTAGACGAGCAATAAAGAATTTAAATTTTTATATAAGTACCTGTAAAATCACACTGAATCGTTCAATGAGGGTAACATCAACTCCTATGGCTTCAGCTGCTTTGTCTGGATCACTGAAAAATCTGCGAGCAACGTTACCAGTATTCGACGTGCCACTCTCAACAACTACACGATCAACCTTTATACGCAGTTCTTTCCACAAGGCATTTTGCACAGCAGATTTTCTTTTTTTTATTTTCTCTTTTTCCTTTGTTGATGCATATCGAATTAATGTTTTTTGCAAAACAAGCTTTTGCGATGTATGTAAAATGCATTCTAAGAACTTGATCCAAGCATGAAGAGTGCTAAGGCCATACTTAAAATTCTCCTCCTTTATAACATAACTTCTTACAAATTCCAAATTATTTATTGTTTTTGGTAATGCACCACAAATAAAGCAATTAGAACTAGCTGTATTGGTTAAAGTATTTATAACTTTACCGTCCAGCATTGTAAAAAGCATACAATATGTAATCGTCATGATATTGCTTGAAAAATACAGTATCATGTTATCATTTATTACTAACAATAAAGTCTAGGCTAAAAAAATATTATTACCATTGAATACAATTTCTAATGGCTTCAAAGATTTAATTTCTGACTCAGCAGCCTCTACTTCTTTCTTTGCGCTGTCCACATTCTCCTTAATGTACTTAAATTTAATTGGACGACAGTACCAGACTGAGGAAGGCTTTTTGTTCTCCCGTGAAGTAGATTTTTCACTCCTCTGGTTAGTAGCTATCAGTCGCAGTGGCACCATAGAAAATAAGAAACAGTGTTTTTCCAAAAAGATTTCTGTAGCTTCTATGCTCGATACTGAAATCCCCGGCTCACTGTTATCATCATTGGACTAAAATAACTGCATATATCCGTTCTGTTCAGAGCTGCCGTCACAACCCCATTTACAAAATAACTTGATTTTTTGGTACTGCTCATCATCTTTTTGTGGCAAGTCCATGGTCTCACAAATTCGTTGAGCTGTATGATTTAGTAAATTTTAAAGCGGAATAGAGGCTCCTGCAAGAAGAAAAGTAACGTAATATGTGGGTAAGTTATTTAGCTGCAGATTATTTTAAATATTACCGTACTGAGTTACTTCTATTCCTGATGGATAACACTTCTTTTTCGCTTGTAAAACATGATCATAAGTGGGAAAAATATCAGCTTTTTTTTTCTTTCAATTTTAATCTTAGCTTTTGATAACTTGCTTTGCTCAGATTACAATCAACTAGCAGAGCCAAGGCTTCGTCTACGGTGAATGCAATGGAAAATTATTACTTGATTCTCGCAGGATTTTGCGAAATTCAACTGGTCGCTCAGGTGAAAATAAAGTAGCATGTGACACTAAATCTGCTGCGGCACGTTTTTCTTCGGTGTAAAGAGAAGATGATGCTGCAAAACAAAGTTCTGCCGGTGCCATGGATTTACGAAGTTGCTCAGTTTTTCTCAACTTAGTGCGTTGACAGTCTTCTGTAAAAGATTTAGAAGGTCTTCTACGGTGCTTTTTACACTCATCTGTTTTAAATGCATTTGCTTTCGTGGCTTTACTTGACTCTTTAACAATATCAACTACATTTATCATAAAAGCCAACCATAATTCCTCTTTACTTAGAAATCTATGTTTATTGTATGATGCTGCCTTCCATTTCTTAGTTAAGGTAGTACCAAATGCTAAGATAAAAATTGAGGAATCACAAGCTTGATTTTCATATCGTATTATTTGCCATTAATGGTATTTATTAGTACTTGCCTTTCAATTTTTTTTGCAGTACTGTTGCAAGTGTCACACTATCTACAGTATATTCCTCCTTGCTGACACCCCTGCATAAGAATTCCAGTAAAAAGTCAATTGCTTCGGGACTATTGGCTGATGCCACACTTAAATTGTTATTGTCTGCTAGGGCCTGATATAAATCAAGGTACGTTGTACTCATTTTGAATATTTTGAATTGGTCCGAAAGAAAAAAGATATTCCAACAATAATGAATTGTTGACAAACTCAAGTGAGAGCAGGGCAGTAAAAAGGCACACACAGTTTTACAAGAAGAAGAAGTTTATTTGATACGCACGGTCACATGTGCACAAGACAAAGTACAGTTCTCAACTGTCTGTGTCTATACATAAGTATAGTAAAGCGCGAATGACCACCTAGCCTAACCGTGAAAGAGACGAGCACGCAATACATGTATGCATTTATTTATAACACAAGTTTATATTTATAATACAATTACATTATAATTTATTTTAATTTTGGCCTTACGTTTTTCTCCGTTGTTTTAAACATTACTTTTCGCGGCATCGGTAACTGAGCTGTGAAATTTACGGACGGACACCGACGGATATAAAACTTAATTCACTTCTTTATTTATGCTATAAGGAATAAGTTAATTAAAACTGAAACTTAAAACCTCTTAAAACACTTTTTAAAAGCTTATGTAAAAATTGCTTTCTTTGTTTTTTTAAAGTGAAAAAACAACAAATCTTCAACGAGCTGCCACTTATATTCTAACTGTTAAAATATACCAAATACAAATCAAAATACTCTAAGAATGTACGAATTTTAAAAATAAATAGAAACCACCATCTTACCCAACGGAATATTAAAAAACAAAAATAAAAACAAATATTTATTAAAACAGACTATGCCACTTTATCATTTACAACTAATAAAAAAACAAGTTTACTATTGCCGTAAGAACAGGTTTTGACCTTTTTGGATATATTATGGTTGAAAACAGGTTATTTAACTATTTGACAATAAGACTCTGTAATGATCATTAGAATTTGCGACAAAAAATTTTTTGATTTATGTCGTGCTAGAATGATTTTTTAGACCACTGTGTGCCGGTATGTTGTAAAGTTTTTGCAAAGAATTACGCATTAATTTTTTACTTATTTTTCTTGCTAGAGCTAAGTCCAATGAATCTTTTGCTGCGAGAAAGAAACTTCCTAAATGTAATCTTCTTACACATACAGCATACTATCAATAATGCGACTGTTCGCTTATCTAGCAGTGTTTTTCTGGTGAGCATACGTACAAAACCCAATGAAACCAACGCTTGATTGACTTTTAGATGTTCACTTTTCTTTTCCATAGCGTAGGCAACATCATGCTGATAACATATTTTGTTAAAGAGGTTTATACCCACATCACTCTACCCAATGCACTTCGATACCTCCGCTCTAGAACTGCAGAATTTTTATCAAAATATATGCGTCTCAAACGGTAGCCAGCCAATGTAAGCATCAAAGGCACTGTTTTTTTCTCCCTTCTCGAGTTTTACTTATTTTTTTTGCCTTGGTTTCTTTTAAGCTTCACGAACGCCATGTTTGCGCTAGTTTCGATGGAGGCGCAACTTTTTTGATTTTCCTTATTTTTTGTCGAAGCCACATTAATCAAAAAAACTTTTATTATTTAACTGATAACGCCCCACCAGTGAGCGTTTTTTTTTATTCCTTATGGCATCACTCACCAGATCGACAATGTTCGACTATTATATGTGAAAGCCACCTATGATAACAGTATGTTCATTGCTTCACTCAAAGTTACTAGTGGAGCACAATCATTGTATGATAACTGGAGCTTTTTAATAAAACTTTTTTGCTACGCTCTCAACAACTTTGGTATTCAGTCTTTCCTCCTCTATACGTTTTCCTTCATCCTGGTCCACGTTATCATCAAAGGGATTGTTATCTCGTGATGCTTTGGTGTTCCCCGTGATCGCGTGAGCATGCTGTTTTCTTTTACTGTCTCATTCCTACATGTATAAATACCGTTGCAAAGTTTAGTGTTGTTTCTTTCACATTTTTTACTTAACAGTATACGGTGAATTTAAAATGTCGTTTATTTTCGCGTTGAGTCAACTCATCATTGTACTTGGTGTTTGCACAGATTTTAGACCATCGTTGAGAAATGTGCTTCGCAATCAGTCTACGATTTTTTAAGGTAGAAGAATTATTATTTTTGCATGCTTTATGTTTGTTACAGCATCTACAATATTGTTTCGTGGAGCAGATCCAACAAAGCAGATAAGAAGCTTTCTCCGTGTTGTATGATAATTTTTTCCTCCATGACAAACAAATTTTGGCGTTCGCAAGCTTTCTAAGAACGATGGCTTATCTCTGCTCAGGATTTTGTGCCATACAGTAAACGAAACATTTCTTTCAAGAATAATCAAGACGCATCCGCAAATATACTTACTCAGTGTCCTATTGGCTTTGCACAACAGGGCCTTCTGTTGTTCGGTGACAAGATAAAAAAGAGCTCTCAAAATGGTGACTTGTTTTCGACCAAACGGGAAACGTGGCTTTCACGCCATTACAACGATACAATTGGAACTTAGTTTGCAGTGTCACTTTCTTTCATATCTGTTTTTGAGCCACGTATGTGTACAGATACTTGTCATCTGGGAAAATGCAAAGATTACACTCAAATAGGTATGACGACTGTTCTTAGTAAATAAGTCAAATACAGCACGACTACCAGAAGATTCGGGCATAAATGCGTTAATAATGACCAGTTTCGATCTATTGTCACCCGCCCAAACGCTTTTTTGTGGTAATCCCTCAAAAAACTTAATATTACTCCTAAGATCTTAGTAACCAGACTGTCACCTACTGTAACAAAACATGATCCACTTGAAGCAAGTATTACTGATACGGCCAATGTATCACCAAAACCGTCTGACAAACACGGTATAGCTACAATCAGTAGGTCTCCTTGGTGAGCACGTCCATGGGTGTTGCCATCCAGTATCTATACTATTAAACTAAACTCTGTCGAAAAACTAAGCAACCACGTTTAAGGCATCCGTGCATCGCTCGTGCTACCGCAAGCGCTTTTGCAAAGCAAGCGCAAAGGCTGCTTTCACGTCCAATCAGCTCAGTTGACCGCCGATTGAGCTTTTTTGGCACTAAAATTCATTTTTGTACTGCCAATGTAGTTTACTCTAATATCCTTTATCTAGCCAACTTACTGATTATTGCTATTAGGCTTTATATATTTGTAAGCGTAAGACTTTAGGCCACCAGATATAAACTATGTCGTGTATGTACCGATGCTTTTATTCGTCAGTTCGTCCGTAAGACAGCCAAGTGTTGTACCAAGAGGTAAATTGGATTTTCCGTCTTGATTCACGTAAAAAACAAAATCTGTTTTATAATAAATTTCACGTTTTCACAATACGTGTAGGTAGCTGAACAATTTAAAGCGAGCTTGAGTCATAACAGAAGCAGCTTTAGCTACGTTAGTTGACGTTGTTAGTGTCACAGCCTCCCTTTCATAGCTTCAGTTCCTATGCTCTGGATCATTGTTAACAGCAAAGATATCGTTAACATCTATTCATGTACTGGTAAAGAATCCCATTAATCTTTCAGCGGTTGTTAAAACTTCTGTTATTTTTTTTATCTTTTGGTTGACCAAATAAGCCCCACAAAGAATTCAGGTATAATCTACCAGAAGATTTCAATCAAGCATTTTAATTGATCTTACTAATATCGGGGGACCATTGTCCAGCCTCTAATATTTTCATAAATGTACGTATCCTTGTCTTTATTCCTCAGGGGGAGAACCCAAGACCTTTTTTTTTGCTTAACAAACTCGTCGATATTATTTGCAACTATTAGTTTCCCGATAAAATTACGTCATTCTATACTGCCATATTTAAAAAAAAACTTTTCCTACATAACTTACTCTATTAACCATCTGGACTTAGTCAAATATTCTGTACACTTCAAAATACGGTTATTTACATCTTTGTGCGGACAATCTTCTTGAGTCATATTTTCACAACATGTACGATACAGTAGCAAAGTTCACTTTTTATAAATTTTTACTGGTAACACTGGGTGGTATAAATTCCTCGGTGAGAGTACGTCAGACACATATGAACTGTTGACAAAAGATAAATAATTTTTGTCCCCAATAATGCTTTGACACTCTACTTATCATACGTATATCAATGGCTGACCAATGGGAATGTTACTACAAGTGCATATATACACGTAAAGACCTTTTTGATTGAAAATCCCCTACTTTAATATTTGATCACAAGAAGTACTAGACATACGTTATATTTATTGCTTACTTACACAGAAATTTTAAGTCTCACCTTCAGTGATCTTAAACTATCTACTGAGTATACTGATTTTAGGACATCAGTACGACTATTTATTGGTGGTGGTACGGTTTTTTCCCTTACCATCAGTAGCTGGGAAAAGTAGATGCACCCAGTCAGTGTATACGACGTACTATAGTGCGCAGAGCAGTACTTATTATATATTTTTTTCTTGTGGTATGCAATTTTCATGCAGGTATGTTAAAGATTATAATTAAAAGTTATCGATTATTCATCTCAATATTATTTCTAACATGAATGTATATACCAGCATGAAAAAATAAGTGACAATTGGATACTGTATTACTGGACTGTTAATTAAAAAGATACTGGTGCAGTCATGAACTTTTAAAGCTGTAAATTTAATATTAAAAGTAACAACAAATCGAATCATGGATGACTTTGTCAAAAAACATTCTACTTAGTTGGAAATTACAGCATCTCACTAATTTTTTTTTATGTAACTTAAATTATTTAACTATTTTTTTATATGTATTCCTACTTGATGCTATTAAAAACTCGTAACTGAATGTAGTAGGGGGTTTTCAATGAAAAAGGTCTTTCCGTGTATATGGATCACAAACAAACGTCGACGTACTTGATATTTTTTGTCCCCTGACATTCGTACTTTTTAATTGTACTTTTAGTACGTCCTCATAAAAACATATCAAGTGAGTTGAGAAACATTTGTTTCGAATAAACTTTATTTTCTTCGATAAAATGTCAAACATGCTGGTTGTCATGGATCTCCTTATTAAACAGGCATTCCTACTTTTAAACCAGCTGCTCATTGCACCCCCATATCTTGTCACTGATGGCACAGGCTCTTTCGTCTATTTTATCCATTGTATCGACAGTTGTAAAAGAAAAATCTGTGTGTAT
Source organism: Copidosoma floridanum (assembly GCF_036245765.1). Classification (NCBI taxonomy): domain Eukaryota; kingdom Metazoa; phylum Arthropoda; class Insecta; order Hymenoptera; family Encyrtidae; genus Copidosoma; species Copidosoma floridanum. The sequence goes on from NW_028321899.1 coordinate 680,595, forward strand.
CCTGAAACATCATGGATGACCGTGCCACAAACAACCATAAAACTGTAAAACATAACCAAAATTATTATGCACACGAATTTGCAGAGCGCTATAGCCATCGACAACGATACCTTCCAGTCATTGTTTCTCTTTGCATCGTCTAGCATATTCGATGAGTCAATCAAAAACATACTTCTCCATCTAACATAGCCACTTCAGTGCTACATCAGATTAATTAGACTGGCTGACACAATTTGACTAAGACACTTGCCCAGGAACCAGACAATACTTTACCGAAAGTTTTGACGCGCTAAATTTGAATCTGGCCTAAAAATTGCTGTAACACGTCAGGGTCTCAAGATATCCTAACCTAAAAGTGCAAGAAATATCATTTTCTCTCATTTTTGAGGTTATGTAGCACGGCCGATCCTAGTTATTTTCAAAAACTATTGATAGCATCTCATAGGACTTGTCATTTTCTTTTAAATGACGATGAATTCACTTGAATATCTTTCTTTTTAGCTAAGATATCGCACTTTACAATTTTCATATACGTGAATTTTTCTACGTTTGTAAATTCATACACATACAGTCTATTGATATTATTGCAAATAAATACAATGTTTTTTTTAAAATTAAAGATAAAAGTTGTCAAGCATAGAAAGGTCATAGCTCCAACCCTAATAAATCTCATGCCCACAAACCCTTACAACCCTTGAGCCCCCACACAAATATAGCCCTGCTCTTCTCAAGTTCTACGTGTTTCTTATCCAAAGATCAAAGTGACGTGGCATGCAAAAAAATTACTTACCAAATGACAAGCTCTGACACAAACGAAGCCTTGCCCTTTCCAAGTTCTACGTGTTTTTTTATCAATCAGTAAAAGTTAATTACGAATTTGTGAATTACGCAGCATGCAAGAGACTGCCAAATTTTAATCCTACAATTTGTAATTGTAAGTCAAGAACCCTTAACTTTTAAGGCTACATTTCTACAAACTTTAATTGAACTCATTTAAAGCTTGCATACCACAAGCCTGCAAACCCGAAGCCCATGAAGCTTGTCTGCTCACTAAAAATCTGCTATTTGAAGCTTACAAACTACAAGTTTCTTCGCTACAAGCCTCAGAATCTATGTACCACAACCCTAAGTCTAAACATTCTAAGCTTACATTCTTCACATCTTTAACCTGTTTCTGATACCTATAAGAAATAAGCTTCATTACTACAAGCCTTTTTATCCTAAGCCTATGTATCTCTTACTTACCCTAAGATAACAAGCTCGAAGTATCTAATTACATAAACCTTAAAACTACTTTAATATTATGATCTTCAGTTTACAGAATTTAAGGTTATTTTTTTTTTTCATAACAACGCTTGCGTTTTGTTTCAAATAATCGGTTACGAGATCTTTTATTTTTTTTATTATAGCCACTTACATTGCATAAGTAAAAATAACAGTCATTGTCATGATTTTTTGGTTCACGCCAAATAGTTAGTTGAATAACGGCTCCTTTTTTTATTTCATCCCATCTCCTCAGATTGTTTCTACAAACGTTGCAAATGAACTTTGGTACCATCGGTTAATCTAGTTTTTTCATTGGCACATTGTTACATTAAAGGTATTGATTTTTTTATCGATTTATTTATCGTTCTACGGAAACATTATGGTTCAAAATCTGCACAGACATAGCAAAGTTGATCTACTTTATGTGCACAAGGATTTCTTTATACTTGCAATTTAATTAACATTTTTGCGTAATACTCAAAATTTTAAAAATGTTACCCTAAAGAATAAATTAAAACAATAGTAGTTTGATCATACGTGAAAAAATATTGGCACAGTGAAAGCTTGTGCCGTAATAAATGCCTCACATTTAGAATAACACTTTGGAGCATCAAACTTCCAAATCACATATTCAACATAAAATTTCTAATCCACGCACTTTCTTATTACTTTATTCGTATATGAACAGACCTTTTTTGTTCTATTCAAAACCAAAAGTCTTAACCATTTTTAAAATTTAAATAAAAAAATCTTATCTCCTTACGTTTACTTTCTTATTCGGATTCATTAACTTAAAGCGTACTAACTTTAAACCAGGAACTTACTAGTATCAATACTAACTTGTAATTTAACACACAGCCTCCTTAGTCTACTACAAGTAAGAAATTCCTATTTTTATAATATTATACATTATTAACTCGTCATCACATAATTCTTAAATTAAAGAATTTACATATTTCAACGTCTCACTTTTATATTCGCCGTACCTTAGACATCAAATAAAGAAACAACATTATAAATCTGAAAGTGTTGAATTATCAAATTAAAATTTTTAAAACAACAGTATTGATATTACATAGTGAGAACCCCAAAAATTTATACAAATACAAAATTCTAACCTAAATACTTTTATGAAAAGTATAATTAATGTTAAAAATAAAAATTTTTTTTACAACTTACAATTAGACAAAAAGTAATTTTTATCACAATATATGAGATGGTGAATGCATAACAGTTCACTAGGTCATAAAAGTAAAGTAGATTTAAGGTTTATTGAATAAGATACTAAGAGTAAGTTATCTTAGAGTGAGTAAAAGATACATAACCTTAGCACTAAAAGGTTTGTTGTAATAAAGCTCGCACTTTATAGATATAAAATAATAGGTTAAAGATGTCAGGGATGCAGTTTGGTAAGCTTAGGATGTTTAGGTTAAGGGTGTGTAGTACTTAGATTTTTAGGCTTATAGCGATGAAACTAGTAGCTTATAGGCTCTAAATAGCGGATCTTAATTTTGTAAAATAAGGATTTGTGAACCGTGTGGGTTTCGAGTGAGCAGGCAGGCTTAAAATTTGTGGGCTTTGGGTTTGCAGACTTGCGGTATGTAAGCTTTGGATGAGTACATTTGAAGTTGGTGAGAATGTAGCCCTAAAACTTAAGGATCTTTAACTAACAATTAAAGGTTTAAAATTTGTGAGTCTTTCATGTTGCATCATTAAAAAATTGCAAATTAACTTTTACCTATTGACAAAGAAGCACGCAGAACTCAAGAAGGGCAGGAATTTATCTGTATGGGAGCTCAAGGGTTGTAAGGGTTTATAGGCATAAGATACATTAGAATTAAAGTGAGCTAACCTATTTATGCTTAACAACTAGAAAAGTAGTTGATTTAAAGTTGCTCTTCCCCAGAGTTAGGTAGGTTAGTCTGCTTAGGGGTTGTTGGGGGTGGTTATTCAGAGTTGTAAGGGTTTGTAAGCATGAGATTCGTCAGTGTAAGAGTGGGTTGACCTATTTATATTATCAATTTTGAGAAAAACATTGTATTTATTTGCAATGACATCAATAGACTGTATGTGAATGAATTTACAAACGTAGAAAAATCCACGTACATGAAAATTGTAAAATGCGATATCTTAGCTAAAAAAAAAAGATATTTAAGTGAATTTAACGTCATTTTAAAGAAAAAGACAAGTCCTTTGAGATGCTATCAATAGTTTTTGGGAATAACTAGGATCAGCCGTGCTTTATAACTTGAAAAATAAGAAAAAATAGTATTTCTTGCACTTTTAGGTCAAGATATCTCGAAACCCTGATGTAATAAAAAAATTTTAAGGCCAGATTCAAATTTAGTGCGTCAAAACCTTTGGAAAAGTATAGTTCTATTCCGGGGTAAAAATTTTGTTGGCCTGTGTGATTGAATACGTCACATGGCAATCTTATACACTGTATGTCATACAGGCGCACACGTTGTATGTAAGTTAAGACTTCTGAAGTACGTTCTTTATCACACGATATTTACTAAAAAGAAAACTACGGCTTTTGCAAGTTTTTGTAGTTTATTTAAATAATTCAATGTCTTAGTCAATAGCATTGTCCATCTCTACGCAAACAGGGTCTCTTATTACTTCAATCAATGTATACTTGCACAGTGTGCATTTTGCAGTCGTTTGAACGCGTGTATGCACAAAAACATTGTTAAAAGATAAATACAATTTTTGCAATTTTTGCAGTCTTCACCTTAGAATAAAATATTGTGCTGTAATAGGTTTGACGGAGGGACTGTATATTACAAGGATTGTATTGAAAAAGTTAGTCGACAAAGGTAACAATTTATGCGTAAGAGAGGCAGCAAGCTGAGTGCAGTTTTTTGATTTCTACGATGTAGTTGCCACTCGTTGGATAGTATTTTCTTGTCTTAAGTCTCGCGGCATTTTTGCACAGTGAGTATTTTTCATACGTGTGGGTGTTTGTACGTAACTTTTCACATTTTACTTACCGTCGTTCTGTCTAACAAAAGAAAAACATATGAAGTGACAAAAGTGAACAGTATATTCTAAGAAGTGACAAATGTTCTCATGTTTCTTGTGAATAAATTCTGCTGACTTTTTATTAAACTTTAAGTTATTACTTATTGGTACGATGTGTACCACTAAGTTAGTTGACAATATACTTTTAGAGTATAAGGAACCTTTGGAATTTGAGACAGTTTCAAATAGGGATATTATAACCAAGAGTGTGGGCCAACCACAGCCTGATCCGATTTTTATAAAAATTTTATGGGTGCGTCGTTAACAAGCTTATCCATTTACTATTTCTCTGGAACCTAATGTTATCAGTGAAATTTTGCTATACCAGAGTTACTTTAGAATTTATATATCAATTAATCAAGTAATCATAGGTGGTGGAGAAAAAGGGGTAATCCTCTTACTTGCTAGTAAGTGAACAGTGGTACAGTGGCCCGTGTGGAAGCTCTCACCAGGTAGTAGGAATTTGTTGTGACGGGCTATTGGGCCGCAATAACAACTTACAGTAAGTAAAAATTCCCATTCCCAGTGGTGGCGTGACATTCTGTGGCGTAGAAAGGATCGGCGTATGATGGCATAGTAAGGGGGGGAGTAAAATACAAATTCCACTCCTGTCACACTTTTATTCATGATCACTTATTGGTAATTGTTGATTTACTTTTACGCATGACGTGCCTATAAGAGTATGACTTAAGAAAAAACTTGAAAGAAATGACACTAATATGTGGATGGCGTGAGCTATCTTTTCAAGAGCATACGTGATGTTTTGTATAGTTATTATTAAATTTAAAGTATTAGGAAATGTAACATAGCAATTAAGTTATACATAACAATGTTTAACTAATAACGTTAGAAAATGCTTTAATTTCCATGAATTAAGTATATTTTATTACTTAAATCAAAAGTATCGTTTAAAAGCGGGCCCAATTTGGCTTCCTTTACAATTAAAATGTTCTCACGCAGTTTTTAATTTAAGGTAACATCTGACGTAATTATATATGAGAGTAAAATATAAATTTGGTTTTATCAAATATTTTGTTTTTAATGAAAAACTATGCTTTGCTTTAGATACATTAAATTTTTTAATAAAAGAGCAATCATGCTTACTGTTTGAATTACTCATTCGAAAAAAAAATAACTTAAACTAAAATTACATTATTAAAAACTGTTCTGTCAGTAAATGTATATTTAATTAAATCTATCATTAGTTTAAAATTTTTCGTAAAAATATTTTTTATATTATACGTGAGCAAGCTATTCAAACTTTTTCTAATTATGTTCCTAGTGGTTCAGAAAGAATCTTGCTATTAATACCACTGATGAATTTTTTATGTATTTTTCAAGGTAGAAAACTATTGTAACAGTATTACATCTGTATGAATTTTCAAGGAATACTCTGGTATGAAACGTTTTGTTAACCTAAAAATGTTAACATTTGAAACTTTTTCTTCTTATTAGCCGCAGAAAAAATAATTAAAAGAACTGGATTCGACATTTGACATGAATCGTTCATAATTTTATAAGACGCTATAAAAAATATATTTGTTTACTTATTTTTAAGTGGAGATATTTATCGCTCCACAAAACAGTGTAACATCAACTTGTTACTACAAGTACACTTATTTTATGAGCAATACCATTTAAAATGGGTTAAAGGATGATATAGAAACTTGTTTTTGAAATGACCTTTCTCCCAATAAGTTGCATTAAAAACGTACAGCATTATAAGCTTAAGTAAATTTGTAAACCTAATTATCATAGCTCTCTTTTATAAAACTGGTTTATTATTTTTAGATGATCTTCCAGTACGTACTTAATTTTCGGCGCGAGGTGGTTTTGTTGTCTAGATTAATAATTGAAACGTGGGAGATTACGTTTTGATTTTTAGCCAAGTATAACTCTTTCGAGTAAGATCCCACTGTAAATTTTAACAGGTGCCTTTTTACCCTGCAACGCTCCTCGTAAAGGGAATGAGCGATTTTCCACAGCAAAGTAGCCTAATGCTTAGATCCTTTGCTCTCAAGGTGGTCTATGTGACATTAATCCCGTAAGAACGAATGCAAGTACTGTATCAATAATGTAAAAATGTGTCACCAATAATGTAAAATGTAACTAAGAATGTACTATGTAACCAATTATGTCACGATTCACTTACTGAAACAAGACTATAAGTACTGGTTCACAGTAAAGCTTAAAAATAAGTACATTACAGTATAAGGTATTAATTTTCCATATTTAAAAGAAGAGTATACAAAATTTGTGCCATAAGACGTCTTCCTGGAAATGTGCTTCCTAAATTATAACATTTCTTGTGTTGTGCTACGGTTACAAAAATATGGCTTAAATCTGCACCTTGGCAAGTTGATGTCGACGTTATTCGGTACATACCAACAGCTAATAAGGGTGAGCTTGACTCAGCTGTCTTCCATACTGACTGACGGATTTGTGGTTCCTTGAGTTTAAAAAAATCCAAAACGTAAGTGTCACGATTTCAGGTAATCTAACTTGGAATGTTGATGAATTTCTTATTCGTTCTTGCGTTTATGACGTAATATACGAAATGATATGAAAAAGCCACCTTCTATCAAATAGATTTATGACAACGTTAACGTCGTGCCATATCAGACCAGACTTTGACATGTTTCATTCACATCGGCTTTTCTGGAAATCTCGCGTTGACATTAGATCGAATTCAGAACACAATTGTGTGATACGTCTTAAATCTCCCTTATATAACGGCCATGTTGCCATACAATATTCAGTTGGGTTGACTGCGTCCCACTAGAAGATGTGCATTTCTTAAGGTGAGACACTTAGTTAATCCATACTACGCAAAAGCCGAGATGTTTGTACAAATCAATTTCTGCCGATTTATCATAAGCCCCACAGACCAATACCCTGGGTATTAAATGATTGGTGAGCCCTGTGCACGATCCTTGAATCGTACACATCCTGATTTTTCCTAATTACAATAAGGTTCTTGAAGTCTATTGACACCTCTGTCAAATGAATAATACAATTATATCATTTAAGTCTTTATTCTATGAGTGTGTCACCTCACAACCCTGAGGGTGTGAAATGTTAAAATTTTTCCCTTAAGACATTTATCGATTTCCAGAAAAAAATTTTTATATCATAGAAACACGATTTTGAAAGTGTTCTCTTTATGTTTTTTCAATCAAGTGAATAATAGATAGAAAATTTTTAAAGAATGTCACTTCTTATCTATTCCTACATTGCTGCAAACCATATATTTTCATACCAAGAACTACACAATTTTTCAATAGTTATATCAAAATCACATATAAAAAAATTTTTTTCAAATTGCTCAACTATTGTTACTTGGTCTATTTTTCAAAAATTGATGGCAAACCGTAAAATTTTACTAATTGAAATAAATACATTATGGCACTAGCCTTGTAGTAAATACTATTAAAATGAAAATTTGCTTTGACAAAGCCAACCATTACAGCAGTTTCTTCATAAGTCTTCAAATTTTTTGATGCTGTTGCGTCTTAAATTTAATATGTTACCAAAATACAAAGTTTTTGTATTTTGGAGATTTTTCAAATCATTTTTTCCCCCCCGAATGTTGATAGCAAATGTATAGTTTTTCATTAAACAGATAGTTTCAGAAAACTTTTGTGGTTTTTGATTATTTAGTAGGATCATTTCAATTTTAATTCAAGCATTGCTGTTGAAACATCCTACGTCATAAACATGATATAAAGAAACTAAAAACACACAATTTTATTCGAAAATAATAAAAAGTGAGTGCTCAGTGATCTTTTAACATTAAGTTGTATAACTGCTTCTGCAACCGCGTGACTTATCACTCACTTCCATTAGAGTCAGCTATCATTGAAAAACTTAAAGTACATGTACTATCTCTAAACAATCTTCTAAAGCGTTAAACTTGCAGCATCAGTTTGAACTACTGCATCCAAGAATGAAAACATTCAACAATGTTAATATTCTCTACTGCATATATCCATAAGAAATATTGTGTACAACTGTAACAGCAACTTGTATATAGTGTATAATCTGTGAGTTCAGCAGTTTAAACAGTCAATTACTGTACAATTATAGCAACAGCACTATGCTTTTGTCAATCTACACTAATAGAGTTGAGCTCTGATTGGTCATTTGGACCCCAAATAGACGTGTCTTCGTTCAATGTACAAGTGTAAGAACTCCTTGTACATACCAATACTCGCGTTTTCTTATTCATTAAGTGCTATAATTAAACTATAAATGTCTCGTCTATACACGCTATGATAAAAAAATACACGAAAGTACAAGCGAGCTCGCTTGCCTCGTTTTTCCCTTTGAGCTAAGAGCGGTCGTTTGCACGTTCTTAATTTTTAACCCATCTTGCCCAAAGTTTTCATTGCTATTGCTTCATCCATTCATGATTTTGCTACGTTTTTACTGTTACGTCTTGGGAATAAATATAACGTGTGTCACGTGGGTGCTTTATTGTTCGCGTTCGCGCATAACATCCGTCGCGGGTGTTGAGGAAAGTCGTGCTATAGCGATGATGACTCGGTCGTACCGTAACCATATACACTTTCCACGATTGAGCTTGGCCAGCCGATCAGTACAATGAAAAGTGACATCTACACTTTTATACACCAGATTTTCTTTCTACGTCGACTCACAGGAATCAACACTGCCGTCTTCCCCGTCGTCTAGACTTTGCACCACAAGTCTACTCTTATCCTTTAACAAGTTAACTACTTGCTTACCTCTAAGATACACACACAGTTTTATACACTACTTATGTGCTCACACCTGCATTATTCTATAAATACTCTGTGTTTATTCAACAGATTTCATTTTCATCTGATGAACTGGTTTTTTTTTAGCTTTGTTCTTTTTTTCCAAGTATGACTTTGTTAATAAATCATCTTGTTTTCATGTTTTCCCTTTCTTAAGTAAATACAATACCATATAACTAGGTTAAGTCACGGTCAGTTTTTGTTTTCTTATGGTTTGTAAATTTTTTATTAATCCTGCAATCAGAAAAAGAAATCTGTTTAACTGCAAAGAGATTTGGCGTCAACAATAAAATTTGAAAAAGAAGCTTTGTTGTGTCTTTTAAGCAATTAGTTAACCTACTGTGATGATTAGGCTGCATGTTAGAAGCGGAATTTCATGCAAATTTAATATTTAGTTTGGTGACTAAGCTATATGACAAAAGCTCGAGCAAATGAGGCCACTGAAAACTCACCTAAAAGGTGAATGTAGGAGAAACAAGAAGGAAAGGACCATTAACTTGGGCTCTAATGTTAAAAGTAGCAGCGTTAGTATAATTATCACGATGAGGACTCTCGTGAAGGATGAAAATTGTCCTGGTCATCAACCTTGTCAGACCTTGCGACTATGTGAACGCAAGCTGCAGCTAATCAATGATCGTAAAAGTAAAGTTGGTTACAAAAAACCAGAGTTTGTTGAATCATTGTAAATGTTAACGAGAAACTTAAAAATTAGTAATATTGGAAAAAACTGATTGCATTTGTCCTTACTAAATTTGTTTATTCACTAGATAGGAAATTACTTGGTGGTTGATTTAGTTTACTCTTTTCATTGAAATTCCACGATTTTAAGTTCTAATGAATAGAAACACAGTATCAGTTTTAATAAATCAATTAAATACCAAGCAAAAAAGATAAATTACCTACAACTATAGCTTTCCAAGGATGTAAAATAAACAGACAAATAAAATGAGCTACAAGTGCATTACATAATAAATAAGTTTTAACAGTGAGTCACCGCTAGTTTGGCGTACAACACTAACACCACTTTATACATACCATTAGTATTGATCCAGTGGTAAGTGTGAGCGGTTGTGCCTTCTATCTGCTCCTTGTTTCGATTTGATTTTGCCGTCCTGTGCCTGTGGGCTTTTCTGTTTCAGACCTGTTGCTTGCTCATTTTTTGCAACCGCCTGCAGTCAAATCCTGCATCGCAGCCACTCTCCGATCCTTCGCTGCTCAGACGTTGCTCTCCTGGCTGCACGCTGTTTGCTGTTCCTCTGGGGATCTTCGTCTCGGGCGCCTAGCCTGGTGCTCCTTCATATTCGCACCAAAGGAGACCATTGTTCTACGTGAGTGGTGCAGTTCAACATCGCTTTCCTCAGGAGTGATTTTAGTAATTTTTCAACATGCGTTTATAGTGCAGTGTGATTTTTGAACCTTATGACTGAAATAGCCATACGATATATATGCTGTGTTGGCTTATGCTGATTGGTCATGGTGCTCGGTTTGTTACACATATATCTGCATTTTGTTTCTTATTTATCGCATGCTTGTTTTTCTTCCTGCCCACTGTGTCACTAGTGGATTACGCAACTATTCACCTGTGCTGTATTGACGTTTTTGTCAACAAACCTACCTTGTGGCCTTGTCTTACTTTCTTACCATTATTATAACATAGTTGCCAGTATCGCATAGTACGTCATACACTTATATCACTGTTGCCACTAGTAGCTGGCGCTCATTTCTCTATCACTAACATAAATGTACTTTTTTACACGACGCTGGTTTTACTCGGGACAAACTTTTGCTGTGTTGCCACCACATATTTTTTTTTTGTCGTGGCTCAGTACTATGCATAAGTTCTGTACAATTAGACGTTCTGATTTCTCTACAAGTTACTCGTCTGTTAATTACAAAGTACGCTGCACCGCCTTTTTGAGGCCTTATCACACGAAGTGTATTCATCCTACGTCGTTTTTTAATGGTCGGCTAAATTTTCGCTGCTGTTCACTTATACCTGTTTCTTCTAATTTCTCAGCAGCAAATTACTCTTCTGTTCAAAACAATGTTTTGCACACCAACGAGCCAATACCACCCAACGCAGCATCTAATACTGCTTTACTTAAACGACCCCTTTCGTCAACTGACCCAACCTTTAAACGCGGCTCTAAGATCACGCGTACTGCATTATTATCTGGAAATATTCACAGAGCGTTTGTGTCGCTTAAAATAATGGATGAGGGGCAGCCTGCTTTAGCAGATATTTTTCAATCAATCAGCAACTTCCGTGAGGAGTACAGGGACGATATGTGTAGGGTACACAATATAGTGCAATCGCAGAATGACAAGCTTGAAATTCTTACCTGGTGAACAAAAGACTGCTTAGTTTCTAGTCACCAATATACCAATCAAGGTAATAATTTCTGAAGCTGACATAAATAAAAAAATGCTTGAAATCATAGGATGCCCAGACTTTGTGCCTTACGTAACTTCTGTGCGTCCTTGGGTACCCAATAAAAAACGAACCAATTCAACTTGGGCCTCCACCACTTCACGGGCTATCATTGCCCATGCGGTCTCAGTTGATGTAAGAAATCAAATTCTCGAGCACTCACATAAGTTGTCTAAGGCCACTTCAGAGATGATCTTCGGCTGTAGAGGCAATCAGCGTATTTACATGAGCATTTTTCTACCTCCAGAGGTCTATAATTTTTAGTGTATGGCCGTTAAGGCGCGTGAGACCTTAATCTACGTTTTCCCTGTCGTTTGTAATCTAACAATTTGTATGCGTGTTGAGCGTGACTCCTTACTCATACCGATGTTTTCTCAGGCCAACCTTAAAAACCTATCTCTCAAACCACCATCAACTGCCCAATGACGCCAAGATTGTAGAAGTAAACTCAGTAACACCGTAAATCTATTAAAAATCAGTCACATCAACGATAATCGTCTTAAGACTCATTTCAATGAGATTCAAATTTTTTTCCACGAAGAAAAACCTGTTGCCTTGGCCCTCACTGAAACATTCTGACTGATCTCGATAACAACGCTGTCTTACAGCTGCAAGATTACACGCTCTATCGAAATGATCGCATCGGGAAGGAAGGGGGCAGTGTCGCTTTGTACATTTGCGACAACTTCAAAGAACAGATCGTTAATACCTCGAACCCTATATTTAACAATACTCCTGAATTTATTATCACTAAAAGTTGATGGCTAAACAACTCTTTATTAATAGCAGTACTATACCGACGCCTCACTTCTGCCTTGCCCCATAATTTCTTCGACATTCTTTCAAATTTACTACCCAGCTGCTATCACATATTAATTACAGGTGACTTCAACATAAATATGCACATAAGAACCAATGCGTCCACTTTTGTTCTAAATCATCTTGATTCCCTCTCACTCGCTTTTGTACCCTGTGGCCCTACTCATTATTCCGTCTACCGAGATCAGCTTTCTAACACCTGGATTGACCTTTTCATAGTAAATTATCTTAATAACGTTACTTTTTGTTATAAATCATTTACCCTCTTTATAGTCAGCCAAGATCTAATTACACTTATACTTTGTTTTCCAAAGCCATCACCATCAAAAATAACTTTCTTTTCCCGATAACTTCATCAAATTGACGATTTAAAACTAAATGCCACAATATCACTTAAGATAGGTAAACTCAGCCCTCAACAATCAAACGTCAGCTTAGACGAGTGCGTCACCAATTTTAACAACGCTATCCTGTCATTGTTTAACCTTGTTGCACCTTTTTAAACCATCACTATGATTCATCTTGCAAACCATGGGTAACGTCGTTGTTATGAGCGCGGATGAGAACGCGGGACGCTGCATACAAGCGAACCATCAGAACTGAAATCGTAGCAGATTTTGAAATATTTAAGGGGCTTTGCCACGCTACACAGAATAAAATCAACACCACTAAAAACTTATTTCTTAAGAAGAAGCTTGGTAGCTAGTTTTCTGCCAAAAATACTTGGGCCAAGGTTGGTAAGCTGGGACTAACTGGATCATGTCACAAATCACCAATTTCGATTTTCACCCCTATGAACTCATAACTCATTATACATCAATTTCATCTGCATCACCTTCAACCACTGACACCGAATTGCTTTTAATACTTGATATTGCTATTGATTATAATAAACCGGTTCTTTCTTTTTGCTAAGTATCCAACGGTCAAGTCTTAAACGCACTTTCAAGTAAAAACTGAGACTCTACTGGAAGTGACGGCATTTCTGCTAATATGATCAAACTAATCTCTGACGTAATCGTTGATCCACTGGTTGCACTTGTAACTCTTCTCTCAAATTTGCTTACTTTTCTCGCTTATGGAAGACAGCGCTTATTACCTCCTTCGCTAAAATCAAGTCCTCCAACACTCTATCGGACACACAACCAATATCTAAACTTCCAAAACCGTCTCAAATAGTCGAGTGCCTGGTGCATGATCAGTTGAGCAGTTACCTAGAGTCTTGCAACCTTCTAGACCAGCACCAGTCTGGTTTCCGAAAAGGGCACAGTACCTAAATGGCCATGCTCCACGTTTTGGACGACATACGCCTTGCTGTTGACAAAAAACAACTGATAATTCCCGTGCTCTTTGATTTCAGCAAGAGTTTTGATACTGTACTTTACGCTGACGATCTACAAATCTACTACCACTTCTACCCAGCTAATTAACGCAATGCTTTCAGTGACGTTTGGATTAACATCAACAGTATTAGACATTGGGCGGGCTCAAACTACCTTGCTTTAAATTTTCTTAAAACTTTAGCGATGCTGCTTGGATCCTCCACCTATCAATCTGAGATCGACTTATCTTCGTTGCCTAGTATTACACTAAACGGCATCAACATCGGCTTCGTCAATGTGGTCAAGACTTTGGGCCTGTGACTTACCCTGTCATTAAATTGGGATCGTTATTCAAGCGATTAGGCGGGCTCAAACTACCTTGCTTTAAATTTTCTTAAAACTTTAGCGATGCTGCTTGGATCCTCCACCTATCTATCTGAGATCGACTTATCTTCGTTGCCTGATATTACCCTAAACGGCATCAACATCGGCTTCGTCAATGTGGTCAAGACTTTGGGCCTGTGACTTACCCCGTCATTAAATTGGGATCGTCATTCAAGACATGCTTCTGGACAGATTTACAGAGCGCTATTCTTACTCAAATTTCTCCAACATGCCCTGTGTTTCAAGCTCACGAAGAAACTCATCGAAAGTCTCATCTTCCCCTTTCTCAACTACATGTCAATCGCCTACCATTTCATTGACGCTACTTCTAATGCATGGCTTCACAAGGTGCTCAATGCTTGCGTCCCCTTTGCTTACGGAAATATACCACGTTACTCACGAGTGACGCCGTACCAAATAACTTTGGGTTGGCTGTCTGAGGCTGGAAAACGCGACTACTTCCTTGGATATCTAGCACATTCCATCTTATCACACAATCGTTCGCAATACTTAGTCAGTAAATTTGTCCTTAAGGTGAACAGTGACAAACTTAGACATTCAACCAGAATCTTGCCTACATTACTAGACGTATCACAATACAAAGCACATAGACAAACCGTCTTGCACTAATAGTGCTTATGCAGCACGAAAGATGTCACAAGGTACATGTCTTTTATAAATTTGCTAATATTCTGACATGCCTCCTTAAATTTATGTTACAATCTTAATTTTGGTATCCAAAACTACTTTACATTCAACATATATCTCTAAACTTTTCGAACTAATTTTTGCCTGAAGCTGTTTCTATTATTTGGTTTACTAATAATAATCTAAGTCTTATTACTGTTTAAGCAATACATCTCCTTATCCATTTCTCTTTTCCACTGTTTGGATTTATTACTATTCATCACATTATCACGTAAAAAAGGTGTCTTAGCATTCAAATAATTCACATAAATAATATTATTAAATACAAAATCTTCATCTCTGTCTCTATCACGTTCTTTGTTTTCTCTCATTGCCCGTCTAGAATTCAAAAAGTTACTTTTCATAATTTTTGTTTCTATTATAAGTCTCCAGTTCAATTATCAACTTCATTTTAATTCAAATCAATTTTTGCTATGTCATCTTCTGACTTTAGGCCCATATAATTTGTAGAATCTCTTACGATATCACCGTATCTAGCTGTAACTATTTTATTATTTATCAGAACTTTATAACAAATTTTTCCGTAACCTAACCAGATTCCTGAATCTGCTTTTTTATTTTATTTTAAACCTCTCTCTTGTTCGGTTTTTCTAACAAAACTTTACTTTCAGAAATTTTTTAATAGTTTAGCGTAGGCTTTTTCCAAAACACAATTTCAAAACGTGTTCTAATTTTTTTCACCGTATTAGACATAATTTAATTTAAAATAAGCTGCCGTTTTTACTATTTTTAGCTAAAATCTATGATATAGTTTAATCTTTTTCTGTAAATATCTAGGCATATTTGTTAAGAACTATTGTTATTATCTGCTGTTCCATTAAATTCATGTATGTAAGGTGAACACGGTTCCATGTATATACCTTCCCTTTCATGCAAAATTACTCATATAATTATTTATAATCTCCTTGCCATTATCGCATCATACTCTTTTTATCCTTTTTCTGTTTTACTTTTGATGAAATTTTTATAGTCAACAAAACCATTATATACTTAATCGTTTAATTTAATACTAAAAACTTTAACTACTGTACTATAATCATCAATAAAGTTTAGAAAACGTTTGTTAACACTTAAGCTAGTATTACGTGGTCTTTTCCAATCTGTATGTACGATTTTAAAAATATTTTTAGCCCTTGATCGTTCATTTTTAACTGATAAATTATACATTTTGTTTTCCAAGCACATTAAAAATTCTAAAAAATTAGTCTCTAATTTCGTGGGTTTACCATCGAGAATTTAACCTACTGTACATAATTTCACTCGTCATATAATGAATCTTATTATTTTAAACAGCCAACGCAAACAAATTTCCATTTTTATTTTGAATCGTTGACATATTCTCTGTAAATACTATTTCATTTGTTAATGTAACTCTACTGTTACTTATTTGATTTTTATTCATATCTTTAACAAAAAAAAAGGTTTTTCATCGTTTTTATTTAACGTTAGCCCTAAACATTTAACTTGTACCCAATATTGGTTGCTTTTAAAAAATGAACATCACTTACTTTTTCATTATCAGGTTCTTTTAATTTAACAGATTCATAAAAAAATCTATCATTATTTATATCATGATCTAAGTCACCACTATCAAACAACCATTTGACCTTACTAATACAGCTGTTATTTTTAACACGCAACTCATTAGGTAATTTCTTAAATTTTTTATTAAAACTACTTACACAATTGTATTCTTTTTAATACTCTTGATTATTTAGCTGCCAATCACCTCCTTGACAATGCTGACTAGAGCCTTCACCAGCTCCACAACCTTTACATTAGCCACCGTGATTTTACCATTACTGTTGTTGTTGTTGCAATCACCTGTCTTCCTTCTGCTTCGCACCACGTTCTCCCATGAATTATACAGAGTATATAATAAGCTAACTTTTTTAGTTAAATGCTTTTTTCAAGAACTAACAAATTAGTATATCTTAGCAGCGCAGCTTTATTACATATTCATTCATATTTTGAACTGTACTGTTAAATTATTACTTATTCAATGAACAAATAACTATTTATACAATTTTTCAGATTTTTTCAAGATTTTTTTTGATTAAAAAATTTTTTTTCGCAAAAATGTGCAGAAAATAGGTGTTTTCTGCACTGATGTTAGTGTGAAAAATCGATCTTTCCACATGGTGTGCGGAAAAGGTGTGCGGAAGATATTTTTCGTACAGTGTGCGTAAAAGGTCAGTAGCAAAGGTTTTTCCGCATAGTGTGCGGAAAAGGTGTTCGGAATAGGTTTTTGTCGCACACCTTTTCCGCATACTGTGTGCAAAAACCTTTTTCCGTACACCTTTTCTGCATGTTTGGAAAATTTTTACCGCATACGTTTTCCGCACCCTATGTGGAAAAATCGATTTACCACACTTATATCAGTGCGAAAGATACCTATTATCCGCACACTTATTGCGGAAAAACTTGTACGCCACTCGTGCGGGACAATTTTCCGCACTCGAGTGATAGAGTCACACTCGTGGCTGGTGACAATAACTTGTGCCGTGCGATCACACTCGTGCTACGCACTTGTGTGCTCAACTGGCACTTGTTACCGTTAACTTCCGCTACTCATGCTAGTCAATCACGACTCGTGCGAGAAATCGTCTTTTCCGCAATTGTTACGTAAGTTACTATTTTGTTCTGTACAAACACAATAATAATCGTTTTTTATAGTGTTTTATTCTTCTTAAAGTTTCTAATTCATGATAGACGAGATTGTTTGATTTAAGGATGTTCTTCACATGGATAGAGGAAGAAAATTTCAGAGAAGTGAGAGGAGCGCAATTATACATAGCAAAGTTGACAACTGTTTTTGCTATAAAAATTTACTCACATGCTTTCAGGCATACTTAACCTTCTCTTTAATTCATTTAAAAAAGAGCTTGTTGATCTACTTAAAATTTTAACAAATATGTTTGAAAAAAATCTTATGAGCTTAATAAATGAGAGATTTCTACAAATTATATAAATGACGTTGCTCGTGATTTTTTCATAAGGTTACATGCTAAATGGTGATTTCTTGAGATTTATCGTATATTAAATAAGTACAGTCAAACGAGCTTAAAATTTTTTGTGTAATTTCAATGCTATTCCAAAATATACGTTAGTCGTTGTTGCAACACTTTGGCCCATCAGAACCAACCCACACCACTCGAGTAGGTGTCGGCTTTGATGAAGCCAAAGTGTTGCATGTAAGTATTTGTG
Source organism: Copidosoma floridanum (assembly GCF_036245765.1). Classification (NCBI taxonomy): domain Eukaryota; kingdom Metazoa; phylum Arthropoda; class Insecta; order Hymenoptera; family Encyrtidae; genus Copidosoma; species Copidosoma floridanum. The sequence goes on from NW_028321899.1 coordinate 698,534, forward strand.
AGGTGGGAGTATAAAAAACTGTCGAGTGAAGGGGAGAATATGCAAAATCTAAACGTCGCAGTAAGAAAGGAAGAGAGAGACGCGGAGAGAAAGAGAGAGACATACAAAATTTTGGGGACGTGCAGAGCGACGCGGGGTAATATAATAGATATCCTATTACATACGAAGAATGATAATAGAAAATGATTGTACAGTGTGTATGAGAAAAATGTGACTAAAGACGCTATTTTCGGAAACTACATGATTGATGGAAGTAGTTGAGAGAAAAACATAGATTTACACATCACTGCTTGGATTGTAATTTTCCCAATTAGTCTCCAAAAATGGTGAAGCCAATCAGTGACTGGGATACTCCACCAATACTTTCCTTATAATCACTTCAATAATTGACGAAACCAGAGCACTACATCTCGACTGACACAGATAGCAGAGTCACGGCTTGGACACAGTTTTTCGCTGCAGTGGCTAATCAACTTTTTTTTGGAACTAATAATCTTAGCACTGACTTTTCAAAATCACTTACGAATTTTCAATTAATGCACGGAGTACTAAAGTTTACTAATAAGTCGTATAAGTTGCCACCATACCGTTGCGCTAGCTCTTTTTCAAAGCGCTCAAAGTCACATGAGTTGGGCATGGATCACCGAAACGAACCGATCAAGCGTACGAGCCGCTTTTCTGTATACTACTTAGCTTGCCCAAAACAATCGTGATGTCACGAGCAGTGTGCAGAGAGTCAACTACGATTGTTCAGTTGAATGATTGGATAACCTCAAGTCAGCACACTCTTGAAAGTGTTACAATTGACTTGTAGCTGCGATGAAGAAAACGCTGAGGATGAAAACAATCATACATAGCGATATAGAACACTATAAATATGAGATTAGAGGTAAATTTCGCGAGTAATGAGATCGTCTTTTAGCGAACCACGCGTCGACATAGCACATTGACACTCTATAAACAAAAGTCAGCACATTCCTGAAAGTAAGACATCGCATACCCATTATGTGATGTAAGGTAATGATTGATTTATAAATGTTTTTATCAAATTCTTGGAAAATCAAGGTGATGTATATGTGAATATATGAAAATACTCTATACAAAATAATCAGCAAATTTCTAAACAAATAAGGAGGCCACTAATTATTATGTAATGTATGATAACTTTTCTTTCATAACTTAACAAACGAAGTGTTTCGTTAATTATAAACAAGAATCAGCACATTCATTAAAGTAAAGCAACAATTCTTCTGATGATTAATAAAATAAGACGTCTTCTGACTCACGAGAGAAAAATTTGACCAATCATAATTTCTTGCAAAAATATAATATTCATAGCACAAGGAAGACGCTTAGCCCTCAGTATCGTTTCAACATAAGAAATGGAACCTATTAAAAAAGCTCATTCAATAAGCATGCTTGGATGTTTGCTACGCGTTGCACTCGTTCATGAACCACACATTCAGACTATATGTGGTAGCACCTGGAGTAGTGATTTTTAATCATTATTGATTATTATAATACTCAAAAAATTGAATTTTCTTGTTTCATAGTATCTAATAAAAACCGTGAGTGACATGTTTAAATGTGGTTTTTTTAATAAAACAGTCGTTCACGAAGCTGTTGTAAGAGCTGTTCAAAAATTTGACGATCGTAATCACACATTGGCAAAAAAGATCAGGCGCTGTTACCGTAAGTATAACTTTAAATTATTGCTTTTGTTAACATTTAGTCATTGAAAATTTATTTATACCTAGTGGTAAGGCAAAAGCATTATGATACACTTGGGCACGGATTACTTTTCAATGTTGATTCAATCATGGAATGTATACTGACCACTATGAATGGTAAGCAGACTGTATTAATATATTAATTAAACAAAAATAATTTTTACATTTTCACTTGCAGATAAAAATCCACAATCATTAAAAAGCAGTTTAACTCGACTTATATACAAAGATATTAGTAGTGATAATAAAAAACATTCAAATACGGAAAAAGCAAGCGAAGAAGACGATTGTGATTACGTTCGTAGTAGTAGTAGTAGTTTTTTTTTTTTTTTTTTTTTTTGTAGAGGGAGGGGAAATGCATTGAGGCACAGAGCAGGAGCAGCGGTAGTGTGGGACTCAGAGGACTTTTTTTATTAGACCACCCATACCCACTAAAACCCCCCCTTGCTACGTGGCTTTTGATCCACCCCGGAACCGCGTTAGCATTACTTCGGGGTGGAGCCACCAGGGAGACCATCACGTCTCACAGCATTAACGAGCTAACTCGCCACCATTTGCTAGAGGTGCCAGTCCTCTCAAGTCCTGAACAGGACTCGGGGTCCCTGAGAACCGGCACCCATCTTCTAGCGCTTCAATGATGCTTTATCCTGCTGATAAGTATAAATACTCATTGCAGCCTGAGTCCACATCCTTTACTCAGGGGCCCCCGCTATCTGCGTGGCGGCTATCTCCTCTTCTTTCTTCTGCCGGAGGACTGACCTGACGAAGCCATCCACTGCCGTCCACCCCTCTTCGCTACTAAGCATCTCAAAGATGATGGTTTCGGGAGCAGGTGCCACGCCGATCTTGTCCACCAGCCGCTGGCGCTCATGGTGCCATCTCTTACACACGAAAAACGTATGTTCGACGGTATCATCCAACGCAGCGCAGTAAGAACATCTAGGAGATGCCTTCACCACCATGCAGTGGAGATAGGCATCGAACTGACCATGCCCGGAGAGGAACTAGGTGAGGTGGTAGTTTACCTCTCCATGCCCTCTCTCCTGCCATGGCCGCAGGTCCGAAACCAGGCGGTATGTCTTTCTACCCACTGCAGCCCGGTCCCACTCCTGTTGCCAAGTCGTCAACGTTTTCTCCCGTCTGTCGCTATCGCTTTGGTCACCGAAGCCCAGGAATTTTCTTCGCCGCTCCCGCGCAAGCAACACGACGGGTATCATTCGTGCTATCACCATAGCAGCAGCGAAGGAGACCGCGCGGTAGGCACACGCAATTCTTAAAGATTCGATGTGCTGCACCAAAGTTAGGCGCTCTCGGAGATCCTTCCTCGCGAGTGCGTTTGCCCACACCTCCACACCGTACAGCAGGATCGAGTTGGAGACCGACGAAAGGAGCCGTCTTTTAGCTTCTCACGGTCCCCCAACGTTCGGCATTAACCGTGAAAGCGCCCAAGAGACCCCAGCGGCTTTATGGGCTGCTGTTCTGATGTGCTCCCCGAAGGTAAGTCGTAAATCGATCCACACTCCGAGGTAGCGCACCACTGGGCTCGCGCAGATTACCTCACCCGCAACGCTCAGGCAAAAGTTACCCGTGAACCACCTCTGCCTGGTAAGGACGATTATCTCTGTTTTTCCTACAGCTAGCTCAAAACCATGATCCCAGAGCCACTCCGACACTATCGCGACCACCCACCGCAATTTGTGCTCAGCCTCCTCTCGCGATCTCGCTGTGACGTGCAATGCTATGTCGTCAGCAAAGCCCGTCAGCTTGGTTTCCGGAGGCATTTTAAGGCGCAAAAGTTTGTTGTAGACCAGGTTCTAGAGATCGGGGCCAAGGGCAGATTTTTGAGCGACTCCCGAAGTCAGACGCCTCTATTTTGGTCCATCCTTCGTGTCGTACCAGAGCACTCGATTCCGGAGGTAACTGTCTAGGATCTTTTTCAGGTAGTCTGGTACATTCCGGCGCTTCAAAGCCCTCATTATGTTGGACCATTTTGCCGAATTGGAGGCATTCTTTACGTCAAGAGTCGCCAAGACCCAGACGCACTTCGTCTTATGAGGGGGTTTTCATGCCTCGTCGACGGACCCGAGGACCTCGTCCACAGCCATAACCATCGATTGCCCCTTACGGAACTTATACTGATTTTCTGAGAGGCTGACTCCTCCTCTAAAGTGAGTTCTGATCAGCCTCTCTAGCATTTTTCCAGCATTGTTTTACATACCTAAGGGTCGGAATGACGACGGAACCAGGGGGGGTTGTATGCCCTTGTCCAGAAGAACGAGCCTTTGGATCTTCTAACGCCTGCTGAACAGTCCAACGCGCAGGCACTCATTGAACACGTTTAACAGAACGTGTATCTTTTCCGCAGCTATTATCTTGAGGACTTCGGACGGCACCCCGTCCGGACCACGGGCCTTTCGCCCTGGCGTCTTTGATGCCACCGACCTCAATTCTTTGAGAGTGAAGAGACGTACCTGTCCTACACTTATGTCCTCCCCCCTCCTAGCGGGATGCTCCGGAAAGAGGCAAGAGACCACTCTCTCTAAGAAGGAAGGTTCCATCGGCGGCGCAGGGTCTGAACCGCGAAGTCTTTTTAACGCAATCTGGTAGCCCAGGCCCCACGTGTCCTTATCCACCTCGGCGATGAGCTTGCGCCAGCATCGGTTTTTGGTCACCTTGATCGCCCTCACCAGCATTTTTTTTGCTTCCTTGTACGTGGCAGCAGCTTCCCCGGCGCCTTTGCGAGTTCTGTGTCGCTGTGCAAGACGCTGTAGATGCTGCGCCTCTCTGCGCAAGTCAGCAATGTCCTCGGTCCACCAGTAGCACGAACGTCGACCCCCCCTGGTAGACCTTTTGGGCATACACGCGTTGCACCATTCCTTGACCCGTCTCGTAGTGCCACTCACGAGTGCCTCAGCCTCCGCTTAATTATTGATCTTGTTTAAATCGGCTGGAGGCGGCGCGCCAACCATGGCTTCCAGTAGCAGATCACGGTTGAGTCTTGCAACGTTCCACCCGTTAACGCGCCTTTGGCTTACATCTCATGAAGTTGCACCACGATTCTCGTGTATCACGAAGCTGACGTACTGGTGATAACTGGCCGTGTAGTCCTCCAGGACTTGCCAGTTGGACACCCGTGCCGCCATTTCTGACGACACCAGCGTGAGATTGATGATCGTTCCCCGGTTACCTTGTTGCCTAAACGTTGCTGAACCACCAGAGTTCATGACGATGAGATCCAGCCTTGCAGCCATCTCTAACACCGCCCGTCCTCTGGGGTCGGTTCTCAGCTCCCCCCAAGCGATGGCCTTGGAGTTAAAGTCGCCGGCCAGGACTACATCACCAGTTTTCCTGCACACTCGGACGGTATCCTCGAGTTCGGCAAGACGCTCTCTGAAGACACCAATCGAAATGTTGGGGGATATGTAGTAACTCACATAAATAACACTACCACACCTGATCCACACGAACCCGTCTCCACCTCCGGTATTGGATGCGGAGAACTTGTCGCTGCAAATCAGGATGGCTGCGCCTCTTGTCCTGTCACAGAACCAGCCTCGGCCCGGTAACGTGCGGGATGGCTCACTTATGAAGAGCATATCTACACCCCGGGCACGGGAAAACTGGTCCAGCAGATCGTGCGCGAGCACGGTTCTATCCAGGTTTACCTGCAGGATCAGCGCCATTTCCGCCGAGTCGTCACTGCAGGCACCCGAGAGGCCCCACACCCGGCAGTCCCAGCAACAGTCTTGTGTCCGGTTTCGGGACCACGTTTTCGCAAAGGAAACAGCTTACTTCTTTCACCGAGCAGTTTCGTGCCACGTGACCCTTTTCACCGCACCTGCAGCATGCCCCGGTCCTGTCGGGCCCGCCACACTGCCTTGCAATGTGCCCGAAGCCCAGGCACCTGAAGCAACGCTCAACTGTGATCTTTTGTCGCATCCTGCAGTTAACCCAGCCCAGCCTAATGTGGTCCCTCTTTTCAAGAATTGGAGCCGCCGTCGCAGGCACCTCGTCATACGCTATGCGGTTTCCTCTGTTTGTTCCAGAAGACAACCGCACAATCATACTGGGGGACGCCCCTTGGTGAAAGCAGCCTTTTACTGCTGCTTCGACGTCCTTTTCTGTCACCGTTGGGTCAACGTCCCTCATCTCTCAGGTCGAGTGCGGTGCCAGTGTCCTCACACCACCCGCGTCCGCCACGGCACTTTTAATTGCCTTGGCAATCGCATCGCAGTGCTTGGACTCAGTATTTTTCAGTTCGACGAGGACACCTTTCGTCCTCGTCTCCCTGACAGATCCCTCACTCGCCCCGAGCCCAGTAACGTCAACCTTCTTCATTAAGGCCAGGACCTTGGCATACTTTTTGCCTTGGGCTGGCACAACTAATATCGCCTCAGGCCTGACCCTGGGACGTCTCTCCTTCGTTACCTTGGGGGTTTTCTTGGTACCTTCTTGGGACTTATCCCCCTTAGCCTCTTTTTTTTTCTTTTTCCCCTTTCTTTGGACCTTCGTCTATTCAGTTTTCTCGGCTGAAACCTCTGCTGGAACACTCTCTGGTTTCAGCCAAGATCCAGCCTCTTTTGCTTTTTTGACGGCCTTACTTGGCGTAAGCTGAGGGCTCGCAGTTTGTCCCCCTCGCCCTCATTTCCTTTTTCCTACATTTTAAGCTTTTGCCTGGTTGTTACTTAAAGGCAGTAGTAGTAGTAGTGGTAGTAGTAGTAGTAGTAGTAGTAGTAGTAGCAGTTTTTTTTTTTTTTTTTTTTTGTGGAGGGAGGGGAAATGCATTGAGGCACACCGCAGGGACAGCAGTAGTGTGGGACTCAGTGGATTTTTTTTATTAGACTACCCATACCCACTAAAACCCCCCCATGCCGCGTGGCTTTTGATCCACCCTGGAACCACGTTAGCATTACTTCAGGGTGGAGCCACCAGGGAGACCATCGCGTCTCACAGCATTAACGAGCTAACTCGCTACCATTTGCTAGAGGTGCTGATGCTCTAAAGTCCTGAAAAGGACTCGGGGTCCCTGAGGACCAGCACCTCGTCGAGCGCTACATAGCAGGCCGCCCACTTAGCCAGCACCACTGTAAGCTTAATGCTTTCCCTTGCTGATAGGTAAATAGTACCCAGCGCAGCGTGGGTCCACATAAGCCTGTCTTTCAACTTAAGTCCTTTTTGCCTTTTTTAATTCCTGCTTGGGCCTTATCCCTGGCCTCTTTCAGGGCTCTTCTAAATAAAGGGCAGCTTCCGCTGCCTGCTTCGTGCTTGTTGTCCGTTGTTGGGCAAAGGAAGGAACGTGCTGGGCCTGGACACTCTTTCTTCCGGTGGTTTGAGCTTCCACACCGGAAGCACAGCTGGGATCTGTTTTCGTTCTCACAGTTGCCCGAGACGTGTTTATATCCCAGGCATTTGTAACATTTAATAACTTCAATTCTTCTTCGTATTCGGCAGCTTACGAAGCCAACTCGTAACCTGCCTTCCTCTTCTACTTGTCTGGCAGTTGTTTCGTCCACCTTGATTAAAGCCAGCCTCTGTCCTCTAGCATTTGGCTTCAAGAGAGTTACTTCTGGCTCCTGGCTGTTAATTCCAAAAGTCCTAGCGAAAACCTTCTTGACCTCATCTTCCTTAACAATGGCATCCAGGCCTCGGACCTCTAAAGTCACTTTTCTGCTGCTTATTTTGACAGTACCTTGTCCAGCTACCAACTTTTCAGTTTGCTGTGAGAATGCAGTAGCATTCTCTACATCTTTGGCCTTAATAATTATGTCTCTTTTTTTTGTAGTGACAACACTTTGGATTAACATGTCAGTCTTATCGAGGTCAAAATTCGCCTTTATCGTCTTCAGCACCGTTGCAAAGGTCTGTCCTCCAGCTATCTTCACTACTACTGTTGTTGTGGCGTCGACTTTTTTCTTCTGGCTTCTTTTGTCATTCAGGGGAATTACTTCTTGTTTGCCACTAACTGTTTTTTTTTTCTTGAAAGACATAGTATGCTGGCGTTTTTCAGGGCTGTCTGATGGGCTCCTGTTTCTCTTACTTCATTCTATTTCCTTTGGGGCAGTGTTCAAGGTTTTTTTCCGAACATGCCGTCAAAAATTATCTCGCCTTTGTTCCCTTCACTGCAGGAATTTAAATGACGACTTCCAAGCGTTTACGTACCTTTCTTCTTCGTAAAAAAAGCCTTTTCTTAGCACCTCTGCCTCTTGAAGGTGTTCTAGCGCGGCTTTTAGCCCATTCTTAACAGCGTTCGGTGTGTTGCCGTACTTATCGTTGATTAATTGTAGCGTCTCTGTTGTATCTTTCGTTGCTGTTTGGACTTTATCAGCCAATTGCTGTCGCTTAACTCTAAGCTTAGCACTATCTTCTTTAAAAGAGACAAGCTCCTCCCTTGTCTGGTTGCTGAATACTGACACGTTGCTGTTCTCAGTGTCGTTAGTGCCTATACTCGACAGGCTCCCTCTCCGTCCTTTGTCCGTTAAAAAAGGCCATGGAACATTAAGCAGTCCCTGTTAGCCATGAGACACGTCTTTGTGGCCCCCCCCCCAGAATTTGTGGGCCCTGCGTCAGTCAACCGGGCTTTCACCGGATCGGAACTGCCGGTGGATTCCCTCAGAGAGGTTACCGCCTGGGGTACTTGTTTTGCATTGACGTTTTTCATTGTGGCATCCTTTTAGTGTCGTAATGACCCGCGAAGGCCAGCACTACCCTTTTTTCTAGAAATAAGTATTTAGAAAGGGTTAAAACCAGGGCAGCAGCCCTCTCTGTCACCAGAAAAGACCACTACTTGCTCGAGCCGGCCGGGAGTCGCCACTCTCCCTCAGTCCCACCCACGGAGACTGCCCTGGCGTTGAGGAACAAGTGTAAGAATGGTGTTTGTGTGTAATGTATGTGTTTGTTGGTACACAACGGTCATCCCAGCGAGACGAGCTAAAGGTGTACAGTCCCGAGACCGCGCAGACAACCCAACAAAACGGGCTGGCGTAAGGCACTTAGGTGCCACCATATAGCCTTCTCAGTGGTAGTAAGCCTAGATGAGTCGGCCCACCACGTCCTTTTTGTTCATGAGGCGTACAGCCATATCAGATGTGGTTACCCAGACTTACCCGGGCCTCATCATCTGGCTTCACCCGTCGCCGGGCCCCCAACGCAAGCCCGAAAAAGGACCCACCACACGCAACCCAGAACAATCCGTAAGTGTCCCTGTGTTTGTTTAGTAAAAGTGTGTGATGCATGTATCTGAGAAGAATGTTTTAACCGCCACTTACTTCTATACACGACGGGTGCTAATTTTTGTTGGCCCGCATCAAGCAATGGAGTGCCACCCACGGGAGCAGCAAAAAGCGAAGAACAAGGAGCACAAGCAGAGCCGGCCCATGCATCCATACCGATGGAGGCATGGGGCACTAGCTCCCCGTCCACATCGCCGCAGATACACGCGCCAACGCCACACACGCCCCCCGATCCACGCCCCCGACCACCACCACAGAGATGCACCCCAGCTGCCCATCGTTACCTCTTATTTTAAGGGGATGCCCCTATCCGCCACCCGGGGAAGCGCCCGGTATGGAGAAACTAACGAAAACCCCACCCGGATTTTTCGTAGTAGTAGTAGTAGCAGTAGTAGTAGTAGTAGTAGTAGTAGTAGTAGTAGTAGTAGTAGTAGTAGTAGTAGTAGTAGAAGTAGTAGTAGTAGTAGTAGTAGTAGTAGTAGTAGTAGTAGTTGTAGAAGTAGTACTGGGTTAAAACCAGGGCAGCACCCCTTTCTCTTACCAAAGATAACTGCTACTTGTTAGGGCTGGCCAGAAATTGAAACTCTCCCTCAGTTCCAACCGCAAAGACTGCCCTGGCGTTAGTAAAAGTAGTAGTAGAAGTAGAAGTAGTAGTAGTAGAAGGAGTACTAGTAGTTTTTTTTTTTTTTCTTTTTTTTTGGGGAGAGAGGGGAAATGCATTGAGGCACACTGCAGGGACAACTTAGTGAATTTTGTATTATTGGACCACCCATACCCGCTAAACCTCACCCCATGCCGCGTAGCTTTTGTTCCACCACGGAACAGCGTTAGCATTATTTCAGGTTAGAGCAACCAGAAAGATCATCGCGTCTCACAGCATTAACGAGCTAACTTAACATTATTTGCTAGAGGTGCTGATGCTCTTTAGTCCTGAAAAGGACATGAGATCCCTAAAGACCAGCACCTTGTCTAGTGCTGCATAGTAGGCCGCCTACTTAGCCAGCACCACTATAAGCTTAATGCTTTCCCTTTGCTGATAGGTAAGAAGTACCCAGTGCAGCGTGGGTCCACATAAGCCTTTCTTTTAACTTAGACCTTTCTGCCTTATTTTGATCCAGCTTGGGCCTTTTTCCTGGCCTCTTTCAGGGCTCTTTTAAATATAGGATGGTTTCCGCTTACTGCTGCGTGCTTGTTGTCCGTTGTAAAGCGAAGAAAGCACCGTGCTGGGCCTGGACACTTTTTCTTTTAGTGGTTTGAGCTTCCACACCGAATGCAAAGCTTGGATCTGTTTTCGTTTTTACAGTTGCCGGAGACGTGTCCATATCCCGGGCATTTGTAACATCTTGTTACTTTAATTTTTTTTTTAATTTGGCAGCTTACAAAGCATACTCGTAATCTGCCTTTCTTCTCTACTCGTCTGGCAGATGCTTTGTCTACCTTTATTAAAGCTAGCCTCTGTCCCTTGGCATTTGGCTTTAAGAGAGCTATTTCTGGCTTCTAACACTGATGTCCAAAAGTTCTAGCGAAAGCCTCTTTGACCTTATCTTCCTCTATAATGGCATCCAGGTCTCGGACCTCTAATGTCATTTTTCTGCTGCTAGTTTAGACAGCACCCTGTCCAGCTACCAACTTTTCAATTTGCTGTGAGAATGCAGAAGCATCCTCTACAGCTTTGGCCTTACTAATAATGTCTTTTTTTCTTGTAGTGACAACACTTCGGACTGCCACGTTAGCTTTATCGGGGTCAAAGTTCGCCTTCATCGTCTTTAGCACCTTTGCAAAGGTCAGCCCTTCGGCCATCTTCACTACTACTGTTGTTGTCGCATCCTTTTTTTTTTCTAGCTTGTTTTCTTATTTAAGAGAATTTCTTCTTGTTTGCCACTGCCTGTTTCCTTGATTTTTAAAGGCAGGATTTGCTGGCGTTTCTCAGGGCTGTCTAATGGGCTCCTGTCTCTTTTACTTCGTTTTATTTCCTTTAGGGCAGTGTTCAGAATTATTTCCTGTACCTGCCGTCAGAACTTATTTCGCATGTGTTTCTGATGAGAGGGAAAGTCAGCCTCTCAGAAAACCAGTACGGGTTCTGAAAGGGGCGATCGACGGTTATGGCTGTGGCTGAAGTTCTCGAGTCAGCCAGGGAGGCATGGAAGCCCTCTCATTAGACGAGGAGCGTCTGGGTCTTGGCGACGCTTGACGTTAAGAATGCCTCCAATTCGGCAAAATGGTCCAAGATAATGAGGGCTTTGAAGCGCCGGAATGTACCAGACTACCTGAAAAAGATCCTAGACAGTTACCTCCGGAATCGAGTGCTCTGGTACGACACGAAGGATGGACCAAAATAGAAGCGTCTGACTTCGGGAGTCGCTCAAAAATCTGCCCTTGGCCCCGATCTCTAGAACCTGGTCTACAACAAACTTTTGCGCCTTAAAATGCCTCCGGAAACCAAGCTGACGGGCTTTGCTGACGACATAGCATTGTACGTCACAGCGAGATCGCGAGAGGAGGCTGAGCACAAAATGCGGTGGGTGGTCGCGATAGTGTCGGAGTGGCTCCGGGATCATGGTTTTAAGCTAGCTGTAGGAAAAACAGAGATAATCGTCCTTACCAGGCAGAGGTGGTTCACGGGTAACTTTTGCCTGAGCGTTGCCGGTGAGGTAATCTGCGCGAGCCCAGTGGTGCGCTACCTCGGAGCGTGGATCGATTTACGACTTACCTTTAGGGAGCACATCAGAAAAGCAGCCGATAAAGCTGCTGGGGTCTCTAGGGCTCTTTAACGGTTAATGCCTAACGTTGGGGGCCCATGGGAAGCCAAAAGACGGCTCCTTGTGCCGGTCTCTAACTTGATCCTGCTGTATGGCACGGAGATATGGGCGGACGCACTAGCGTGGAAGAATGTCGAAGAGCGCTTAACTTTGGTGCATCGCATGGGATCTCTACGAATCGCGTGTGCCTACCTAACGGTTTTCTCCGCTGCTGCTATGGTGATAGCACGAACGGTTTCCGTTGTGTTGCTTGCGCGGGAGCGGCGAAGGAAATTCCTGGGCTTCGGCGACGAAATCGATAGTGACAGGCAGGAAAAAACGTTGACGATGTGGCAGCAGGATTGGGGTCGGGCTGTTATGGGTAGATGGACACGCCACCTGATTCCGTTCCTGCAGCCATGGGTGGAGATAGGGCATGGAGAGGTAAACTACTACCTCACCTAGTTACTCACCGAGAATGGCCAGTTCGATGCCTATCTTTACCACATGGCGGTGAAGGCATCTCGTAGGTGTTCTTACTACCCTGCGTTGGATGATACTGCCGAACATACGTTTTTCGTGTGTGAGAGATGGCACCGTAAGCACCAGCGGCTGGTAGACAAAATCGGCGTGGCACCCAATCCTAAAACCATCATCTCTGAGATGCTCAGCAGGGTGAACGGCAGTGAATGGCTTCGTTGGGTCAGTCCTCCAGCAGAAGAAAGAAGAGGAGAGAGCTGCCGTGCAGGTAACGGGGGCCCAAGAGTGAAGGATGCGGACTTAGGCTGCACTAAGTATTTATACTCATTAGCAAGTGGAAGCATCAATGAAGCGCTAGAAGACGGGTGCTAGTTCTCAGGGACCCCGAGTCCTTTTTAGAACTCGAGAGGCTTAGCACCTCTAGCAAATGGTCGTGAGTTTGCTCGTTAATGCTGTAAGACGCGGTGGTCTCCCTGAAGGCTCCACCCTGAAGTAATGCTAACGTGGTTCCAGGGTGGATCAAAAGCCAGGCAGCATGGGGGGTGGGGGGTTTTAGTGGGTATACGTGGTCTAATAAAAAAAATCCACCGAGTCCCACACTACCGCTGTCCCTGCGGTGTGACTCAATGCATTTTCCCTTCCTCCACAAAAAAAAAAAAAAACTACTACTACTACTACAACTATATCTACTACTAAAACTACTACAACTACTACTACCACTACTACTACTACTACTTCTACTACTACTACTACTACTACTACTACTACTACTACTACTACTACTACTACTACTACTACTACTACTACTACTCCCGGGTGAGGTTTTCTTTAGTTTCTCCATACCGGGCCCTTCCCCGATTGGCGGATAGGGGCATCCTCTTAAAATATAATGTGACGATAGGCACCTGGGGTGGCTCTTTATGGTGGTGGTCGGGGGCGTGGATCGAAAAGTGTGTGTGGCGTTGGCGTTTGTATCTGCGGCGATGTGGATGGGAGACTAGTGCCCCATCCTTCCATCAGTGTGAATGCATGGGCCAGCTCTGATCGTGCTCCTTGTGCTTTGCTTTTTGCTGCTGCCGTGGGTGGCACTCCTTTGCTTAATGTGGGCCAACAAAAACTAGCACCCGTCGTGTATAGAAGTAGGCGGTGGCTGAAACATTCTTCTCAGATACATGCATCACTCACTCCCACTAAACAAACACAGGGACACTTTAGGATTGTTCTGGGTTGCGTGTGGCGGGTCCTTTTCCGGGCTTGCGTTAGATGCCTGGCAGCGGGTAAAGCCGGATGATTAGGCCCTGGTAAGTCTGGGTAACCACTTCTGATATGGCTGTACACCTCATAAACAAAAAAGACGTAGTGGGTCGACTAATCTAGGCTTACTTTCACTGAGGAGGCTAAATGGCGGAATTTTTTTGCCTTACGCCAGCGCATTTTGTTGGGTTGTCAGCGCATTCGTGGGACTGTACACCTGCCATTCGTTTCGCTGGAATGAACGCTGTGTATCAACATATACAAACATTACACACAAACACCATTCTTACACTTGTTACTCAACGCCAATGCAGTCTCCACGGGTGGGACTGAGGGAAACTGGCAACTTATGGCCGGCCCGAGCAAGTAGCGGTTTTCTCTGGTAACAGAAAGGGCTGCTGCCCTAGTTTTAACTCTTTCTAAATACTTATTTCTAAGAAAAAAGGGTAGTGCTGGCCTTCGCAGGTCCGTGTGCCATTAAAAAAGATGCCAAAATGAAAAATGTCGATGCAAAACTAGTACTTCAGTCTTTCTGAGGGAATCCGCTGGCAGTTCTGATCCAGTGGGAGCTCGGGTGACTGTCGCAGGCCCCACGGATTCTCGGGGGGGGGGGGGCACAAAAACGGGTCTCATAGCCATCAGGAACTGCTTAATGTTCCATGGCCCTTTCTAACAAACAAAGGAAGAAGAGAAAGCCTGTCGAGCATAGGCACTAACGACACTAAGGACAGCAACGTGTCGGTGTTCAGCCACTAGACCCAGGAAGAGCTTGCCTTCCTAGAAAAAGATGGTGCTAAGCTCAGAGTTAAGTGACAGCAATTAGCTGATAAAGTCTAATCAGCAATGAAAGATATTACAGAGACGCTACAATTAATCAACGATAAGTACGGCAACACAGCGAACGCTGTTAAGAATGGGCTAAAAGCCGCGCTTGAACACCTTCAAGAGGCAGAGGTGCTAAGAAAAGGCTTTTTTTTTGAAGAAGTGTTGTATGCAAGTGCTTTGAAGTTGTCATTACAAAGAATTGTTGGCGGTCAGTCTAGTTTTAAAGCACTTGGCGGCAAGTTCGAGAAACTGCCAAATTCTCCTTAGAATAGATAACATGACAGCTTAAGCTTACGTAAATAGGATGAGAGGTGTCAGGTTTTAGAAGTACAATGATCTGGCAAAAGAAATCTGGTCTTGGGCCGAACAGAGAGGCGTTTTCCTTTTTGCTGCCTTCATTACCTCATCGGAGAACTCAGAGGCTGATAAGTTGTCAAGGATGGTGAATGTGAACACAGAGTGGAAGCTGGATGAATCGGTTTATGAGTACGTTACAGGCTCGCTAGGCTCCCCAGAGATTGACCTTTTTGCAAGTGCCTTAAACAAAAAGTGTGAGGTCTTCTTTTCTCGTTGGCCTGAACCGGGTGCAACTTTAATTGATGCCTTCACAATCAACTAGACTTCTCTTAACTTCTACGCTTTCCCCCCCCCCCCCCCTTTTCGATGATTCTCAAAACTTTATCAAAAATCAAACTCGAAAAAGCCGAGGGTATCGTGATTGTACTCTACTGGCCTAATCAGCCTTGGTTTCCTTTCTTCACGAAATTACTTAGGGGGGAGATGTTAATTTTGGGCCCGGCCCCTAATCTTTTGTTGTCTCCTTTCAGGAACAAGCCCTATCCGCAAGCAAAACACCTGCGTTTGATTGCAGGCCGATTATCAGGGAAGCCTTCGTGAGGAACGGCGCTCCAAAAGAATCAGTGGAAGTTCTGTTAGCATCATTAGCTGACTCTACAATAAAACAATACAGCTCAGCACTTAAAGCATGGTCACAGTTCTGTTTAAAATATAAGTGGGATATCGTTAACATGAGCAATTCTAGTTTATTAAGTTTCTTATCTAACCAATTTCATAAAGGAGCATCACATAGCACATTGAATACTATGAGATCAGCCATTTCACTGGTTTCCGTACTGACTTGGGCAATGATCCTGTGGTGAATAGGTTCTTTAGAGGCGTTTTTGCATTACGCCCAGCAAAACCAAAGGTCTCCCAAACGTGGGACGTATCAATCGTGTTGGATTTATTTGAGACCACTAGTCCCTTTAGACTCCTTGAGTTTAGACTCAGTTACATTTAAGCTCGCTACTTTTCTAGCTTTAAGTACGGCTCACAGGGCACGAACTTTATCAAAAATAAGGATTTCAATGATCTCTAAAACGACAGACGGTTACGGGATAAGGATTGATGAGAGAGTAAAGTCGTCGGGCCCAGGTCGTTTTCAGCCCATCCTAGTCTTGCCAAAATTCTCGGAAGAACCTAGTCTTTGCATAGCTTCGTTACTAGAACATTATTTAAAGGTGACTAAAGATTTAAGACACGAGACGGACTTTTTATTTATTTCGACACGAAAACCCCATGGCCTTGTCTCTTCGCAAACTATAAGCACATGGATTAAAAATATATTAAATAAAAGCGGTATTGATACATCGATATTCTCGGGACATTCTACAAGACACGCCGCGTCGTCAGCAGCATTGAAAGCAGGTGTCAATCAAGACGTGATCAGACGAACGGCAGGTTGGTCTTATATCTCTCAAGTATTTGCTAGATCTTACAACAGACCGATTATACCGAAAAATAGGGATTTTGCGCTAGGAATGACAAAAAATTACAAGAAATGACTATATTTTTATACTACTATATTTACCGTGTTCAATTTAAAAAAAGAAAAAAAAATTTTGTGTTTTTCGTACAATAAAGAATTGCATTAACGTTAAAATTGCTCGCTCTAAACATCTACATTGTGATCTTGAGAACGAGGTGAGGGAAGTATAATTATAGATCAAACGAACTTACCTGTAAGTGAAGTTCGATCGTAATTATACGATGAACCTCTTTCGAAGAGATCACAGCCCCCCCCCCCCCCAAAAAAAAATAATAATAATAACATTAACAATTGAATTTATTGTTTATTAACCCAACCCTTTGTCAGGCAATTTTAAGTGGTTGTAAACACTCTAAAGGAATGAGATCCGCGACACGCATGACGAGAAGGGAAAGGAAGACCTCTCCCACTTTTCTTTTCTGTTATTTAGGCTCTAAAGTTGTGGCATCTAGTGGGCAATAAGGGTACTACATTGTGATCTCTATGAATGAGGTTCATCGTAGAATTACGATCGAACTTCACTTACAGATAAGTTCGTTTGATCTATAATTGTTGTACAACAATCTAAGTTTCGAGGGTTGGACAAAGAACGACCAATCAAGTTCCTTTCCGAGCTAGAGAATTATTTGAAATACGTTAATCCGAGCGAAGTTGAGTTGCATTGTATTATTGGGGGTTGCTTTGAGAAAAATACCAAGGATTGGTGGTATTTACGGGAAGCGGAGGTTACTAATTATGACCAATTTGTGGAAAAATTTAAAGATCGTTATTGGGATTTCAATATTCAAAGATCATTGAAAAGAAAAATTAAATTCGGTTGATATCATGCAAATTTAAAAATAACTCGAGCAGAATATGCAACGCAAATTCTGGGATATGCGCGAGATTTAGGCATATTTTCTAGCGAAAAATCCTTTTTGCTATCTATTGCATGCCATTTTGATCGATTTGTACGCCAAGCAGTAATGAACCATAATAAAATCAGCGTTGATACCTTATTGAATATGCTAGCAGAGTTAGATAACGATGATAAACGCGCTAACGCAAATCCTCAGCGATCAAACAACAATCGGGATGCCAACGAAAGGCTAAATCAACAAGTGAACAAAATTCCCACTTATAATGACAATACGCAAAAAAATGAAAATCGGCAAAAAATGCACGACTATTCTCAACCGTGGCGAACAGAGCAAATTTTATTAATGACGAAACAACATGTACATCCCAAATGCAAAAAAAATCAAACCAAAGCGGTAGAACATATGGATAGGAGGTCTTTTTTTTAGCCTAACGCTACCAGCTCATTCAACCTTGCGCAAAATCATGATTTGACAGGAACCTTAAAAAATTTAATGAACACTGAACAATCAAAAAACGACCTAAGCTCATGCTAGACCCATGGGGTTGCGCTTTACTGAAAAATTGAGCATGAATCAAACCTCCCACAATCAAATCGTGGATATAGCATGGGAATGGGCATTGCATTTATATAAACGAAACAAAATTATTAGAAATTTAAATACAAAATATAAAAACATTAAAAAAATTTTGAAGCATTTTAAGTTTAAAACAGTCAAAGAAAATTTTAATTTTAAGTTATATCAATTAGAAGTAATAGCGGATAATTTTGAATTTTTCAATTTTAAAACTTATACGTTGGTGATTCCGCAAAAAAACTTTCAATGCTTGAATATATACAAAAGTTCGAATATTATAGATAAACATCCCAAAGACTTTTTGTTACATGACATCAATCCCAATGACGATGTTGAATATCAAACTCGTTGTCCCGAAATTAATATAGAATTGTTGGGAAGAGAAATGATAGCACTTATCGATTCGGGTAGTGAAATGATATGTATATCCAACAAATTTCATAACGAGAGTTATGATTTGTTGAAAAATGTTCCCACATTGCCATTGACAGGAAAATCGGTGAAAGTTGCCACGGGCCAAAAGACTACACGCGTAAATAAACAAGTATGGATAAATACTAAATTTGAGCACTTACATATTTCATAGCCATTTGTGATTGTTCCAAAATTATTGAGAAACGTGATTATCGGGTTCAATGTATTTAAAAAATTAAATATGATCATCGACTTGAATCAAATGTATCGACTCCGTCCTTTCAAATTGTTGTTAAGGTACATTCTCAGGAATCTACCAACGCGTCGCCAATTTTAATGAATGAGCATTTTATTGATGAAAATTTACATACTAATGATTATTCTTACTATGCGTTATCCTCAAACGAAATCTCTTTAAAACTTGGTTCTTATACGAATATAACAAGTGCGCAAAAATCACAAATTCAAGCATTAATAAATAAGTACAAAGATATTTTTGAAAAACGTCCGGGTACGATAAATACATATCAACACTGATTAATTTTGAAAAATGATAACCCTTTTTTTACTTGACAGTACCCTATTCCGTTAAATTATCGTCAACAGGTGCAAGAGGGAATATGTAAAATGTTAGATTTAAATATCATTCGTAGATCGAGTAGTCCGTATATTAATCCTATACGAATTGTAATCAAAAAAGATAATTCTGTGCGTTTGTGTTTAGACGCGAGAAAACTTAATGAGCAATTTATAGATGATTTCGAATCACTCCCAGGGATACAAGAATTATTTCCCAGATGTCAAAATGCTAATTTAATTTTTAAATTGGATTTGACGAGTTCATATTGGCAGATACCTTTGGCGAAAGATTCGAAAAAATATACTGCATTCAAGTTGGATCACCATATATACGAATTTAACGTAGTTGCTTTCGGTATAAAAACGTCTGGTGCAGCGCTGTTACGTGGATTATATGAGATATTATTTGACTTACAGAACTTTAAGTAGCAATTCGTAGATGATATCGCAATTGTTTCACCAAATTTTTATACGCACACCGAGCAATTAGAATTATTATTTCAACGTTTTCAAAAGCATAATTTGCGCATAAATTTTCCAAAATCTTATTTTGCCCAACGTAATATTAAATTCTTGGGACATATATTATCAGCTGAGGGTTTAAAACCTTATCCCGAAAAAATTGCATCAATAAAAAATTTTCCAACACCAATGAACGTACACATGTTACAATCATTTTTAGGATTTGTAAATTTTTATACTAAGTTTGTAAAAGACTATTCAAGTTATACCATTCCATTGAATAAGTTATTAAGAAAAAATCAACCATTTATATGGGATGAAGAACAACAAAAGGCGTTCAAGAATATTAAACTGGCATTCGATGAACATATAATATTAAAGTTTCCCAATTTAAATAAGCCATACATACTTGCCACAGATGCTAGTGATTTTGATATCACCGCCATATTATCTCAACTCAATGATCAAAATGAGGAAGAAGTAATCACCTTTGTTAGTCGTACTTTGCATAACAGTGAATGTTATTATTTCACGACAGAGAAGGAATTGATAGCGTTAGTTTGGTCCCTTGATAAATTGCATACATATTTACGCGGTGCAAAAAAAATCCTGGTTCGTACAGATCATGAGGCTCTTAAGGTTTTAAAAACATGCAACTTTAACAATGCCCGATCACAGCGTTGACAATTACCACTACAAGACTATAATTTAGAAATTTCACGTATCCGAGGTAAAAACAATGCGAGGGCGGATTTTTTGAGTAGCGTAAATTTTCCTGTGAACAAGGATCCCAATGAATTTATCATTTCCTTATTATGTGCTCATCAACCAAGTGCGTTGTTTCAAGAGTCATTAAAAAATTTTTGGGAATTGCAAAAAGATGACGACTGTACGAAGCAAATTATATCTTTGTACAAACAAAATGATGTACGTATTCGTAAACGTTTTATGATGGTCAACAGATATTTATATAAAAAAGAAAATGAAAATTTAAAGCTTGTGTTGCAAAACGATTTTTTTTTTGAGGTTTATATCAGAAATCCTTAAAATTAAAGAACTTAGTGTACAAATACGTAAAACATTGTCATGTGTGTCAATTAAATAAAGTTTGAACCGTAAAATATCAAGAAAAATTTACGCCTATTTATACTGGAAAACCACTTGAATTATTATCAATAGATTTTCATGGCCCATTACCAAGTACAAAGTATGGTTGTCAATATATTTTGTCAACAGTAGACGTTTTTTCTAAATTCGTAAAATTATATCCAATACGAAAAGCTACGTCACAAAATCTCATAAAATGTATCTTTAAAGATTACATACCAAACTACGGCAAGCCAATTAGAATAGTGCAAGATCACGGTACGCAATTCACTTCAAAAATTTGGTTGAACAAAATCAAAAAAGAAAATATTCTTTATACTTTTTTAAGCGTGAGACATCCCCAATCTAACATTGTCAAGCGTATAGATCGTGAACTTGCAAAGTTCTTTCGAACATGTCTCAATGACAAACATCATACTTTGTTTAACTATATAGAACTCATTATGAGTATTATAAACGAGACGATCCATGAAACAACTAAAGTTACACCAGTAGATTCGTTTTTAAATAAAAAGTCAAAGCGCATTTGGGAAAAATATTTGTCAATTGATGATTCGAATGTTGATTTAGCATACAATGAAAAAATACAATTTGCGAAAATTAATATGCACAAGTTTTTGAAAAGACGTGCCGACAAACGCAACAAAAATGAAAAAACATTTTATTTTTAAATTAGATGATTTATTTTTAGTAAAGGCCTTAAATGTATCAGATGTTACGAATAAAAGGATTGCTAAATTTTGTAATGTTTACGAAGGCCCGTATAAGATTGTACAAATTCACGGTGACGCATATGTTGTGTGTGACCAAGAGAGCGGAAAAATTCGAGACACTTTTTATCTAATGTTATGATGACCATATCATATACCTTTTAAATGTAAATAAACAACTGCTTTATCGTGCTATCTTCAAGGACGTATTCCATTTCTCAGTAAACTCCTTAGTATATCAAGAATTGGTAAAGTATTTCTCAGTACGAATATTTGAATCATGTCAAGCACACGTAGTATTACCATACAGTATCCGTGTAAACGAGACGCGTGTGTATGAGTTAACGAGAATATGATAGAGTCTAATGTAAGTGGTTATTTTTTTTAATCATTGAAACATCAATTGGAACCACCGACAATCCAAGAAATCAAGCCACGAAAATTTAACGCTGATTTGAGCATGAACGTGAAAGAGATAACAGCTGGGCGATTTCAAGGGATATTTTCGAAATGCCAACAAACGGAACAAGGCAACGCAGACTCCTAAAAAGGGACCCGCCATCAAAAAGCCAGCGGAAAACACTTTATTGAAATTAAAAATACGAAAACAAGAATCTCAAAGTGATTTAACGGTTTTTAACATCGAAAAAAAAATTACATTACCAGATGCAGAAATGCGTTACGCAAATTCACCACCTGGTATGCACTTGAAAAAACGAAGTGCTGTGCCTTTAACTAGTGTGGGCGATGCAGACAATGATGAGTTACTCAAAGCGAAACGTTCTCTTTTATCGACGGAATGTTAATTCAGTGCCTCTCCATCGAATTGGATCTCTAAGATCTTTTATTCGTCGTCTTTAGATGACGAATTATTTGAGCAGTTTGGTTTGCAATATGGTACTGGAGGTGTGTCTACCAACCAGGACGATGTGTTCATGAGTATAAAGGAGTACCAAGCCTTTTTTTGATAGCATTGAGATACCAGGTATTTGCATTATTCGTTAGTCCTAGGTTGAAAGGGAGCACGAGATAGCAGTTGTAAAATCACTTTTCTTTTAATCGTAGCATATACATAAGCTGTACCGAAAGCTAAAAAGGACATTATTTTGTAAACTGGTAGTGTGAAAGGATAAATCCTTCATTTATTAGTGAGCCCTTAAGTGAATATTAAATAAATACTAAAAGGGGCATAAATAAAGCCAGCCTAAAGTATAAATTATTGAATTTTTATATTATTTTTCTGCTCATTCGTCCACAAAACGATTGCATTAATTGTAAGAGGCACAAATTTTTAAGCCAATTGTACATTAATTTTTCTTCTATTTGTTTTTTTTTTAGATTATTTTGTTTCAAAATTACTTTCTTATTTTTCCACAAAATAAAAAGGGGCTATGTGACCATCGGTCACTCCTACCAAAAAAATAGTAAAATTTTTTTCATCAATTTTGACTATTAAAAATATAAAACTATTATTTAGTGTTTAAAGCTGCCGCCGATAAATAGTATATGCAAATATAGCGATAGAGTGCAGAAGTAGGGGGAAAAAGACAACAACATTCTACCAATGATGAGAGTCCGCAAATTTCCCCCTCACGATGCAACTGCAAAGCTGCCGAAAAACCGAAGTCTGCTGTACGATCAAGACACAGCCACATCAGATTATAGCTCTAGATTCTCTGCCTAGCAGGTCAAAGTATCTTGCTTCTCGGGCTTCTAGACTGATCTCAAAACACTGGCCTATAGTGACGTGCTTGGTGAGGCATTGTGTCCGAGCCTTTTGCGTACACATTACGCCAGCTATTTTTTATATTCTTGTTATTCATTAATTATTGAATTATTCTTTTGAAAATTCTTTTCTAACAATTTTCGATTAATTCATTTGTTTTAAAAATAGCGTATTGAACTTTACGATTGTTCAAACACTTAAATAAGTTTTCATGTGAGCGAACGTAATATGCCGTTTATGTAATTCGAGCCACGCACTCCTGTGTATAAGGCTTAATTAAATACATGTTATTTTTGATTTACACGTTATTTCGCATATTATTTGCGTTGAAAAACTATTTATATGTACTATGACACCTTTCACAAGGTTGTAACGTTAGCTACAATGAGATAATTTATAGGTTTGCAGGTAAGGGATCCTATTACCTTTCCTTTGGATGTTTGATATACTCGCACTATAATAAGTATTGACAAACCTCTAAAATTTCCATGGTTCCTATCTTTTCATCTCTACATGGGGCATTAGAAGGGCGGAAGATAATTATTAGTATTATTTAATGCATAAGATAGAATGTTATAGTCTAAGTAAGTACCGTGAACCCACGAGTCCTCTATAGTCAAAAACGTGATTTTCTCCTCCGTAATTAGCCGCAAGTAATAACGAGAACGTCACATACTAAATTTTCTATGTTGTATTATTATGTTAGTATACTAATATTATATTCTTATGAATTCCAAAAATAAACAATGTGAGCGCTTAGCAATTCTACCTCTCAATGTTTATGGTTTGCAAAAAATTTTATACGCAGCGTTTTTTTTTCCGCGCGTGATACACGATCATACTTGTTTTAATTAAGGTTACCCTGAAGATGCTGTCAAAACAACTTTTTATGCTAAAACGTGACTTACCACCTCCAAACATTATTCTTTCGAGCTTCAACTAGTACAAAAAGTTCGATTAGTCGTTAGTGTCTGCCAGCTCGTCATATCGTCAATACCATTAAATAGAAAAATTATGTTCCAGAAAAAGAGGGTGAGTGGTCGGCAATAATTGATCTCTGAAGCGTTAAGAAGTATTAACAGCTTCCTCCACAAATTTCTTACAAGCTTTATAGGTTTAATAAATTATTTAGCAAAGAAGTCGTAGTTGGTCTTAGATATAATGAATTACTTGACAACAAATGGAAACCTGTCAATCGTCTATAAAGCACAGATTCTAAACGGATTTCTTCAAAAAATTTAAGATTGGAACAAATTTAAATTGGCGTTAACAGACATTAAAAAGTATTTTATCACGGACTACAGCAACTTGCAGGACATCAAAATGTATGGATCTAACTGGTTCCTAAAGATTACTGTAAGTTATAACGACAAGGCTATTATGTTTAAAGGAGGACAAAAATAAGGTGTGAGTGGTCGTGTTACAAAGCAAAATCGTCGTTGTTTAGTTCTCAGAAGGTGAACTTCAATCATTTAAGCAAATTTATTGTCAAATGTATTGATTGTAATTTACGTGTATTGAGTGATTTGTCGGAGTTAATGCCTACTGTTGTGCAAAAATTTGTAGATTGTCCTTTAGAAAAAGGTAGTGATGTGTATGAAGCGCAAATTAATTATTATTGACTCGATATTATATAAAAATCGTAAAAGATATCAATGGTGTACAGTTACAGAATGTATATGAAACAGTCATGTCAATAGATACGATGAAATGCGAATGATCATCAAAAGAATTTGTACGTAATTTTCTATACAATATTGCGTTATTTACACTTGCACATGTAGACACTTCGAATTATAAAATAAATAAATAAACGTATAAACCTTTGTTGCTACTTACCAAAAATTCACACAACAATCTTAAATAATTTATTTTTAATGGATTTCATGAAAAAAATTTAAAAATATGCTGGACCATTCATATTGGAGAAACCTATTTATATTATGAAAAGAATACCCATATTTAACGAGAGGGAGAATTTTTCAACTATCTAGAAACTTAAAAGTGGGGGAGCCCTCTCTCCATGCTCAAAGTTGGGAGGGGCCCTGACCATGGTGGGGTCATGTCCCCCATCCCACATGCCTCATCTTTGCTCATGATAAAAAGGTCCTGCGTTAGTGGTAGGGGATTGTTGTGACGGGCCAAAGTGTTGCAACAACTACTGCAGCGCATTAATCGATTTCGTAAAAATTGGAAGAAACTGTGTTGGAATGTCAAACTGTTACAATGCCTATCTTTAAACGTATGTGGTCAGTTTTGTTTCATGTTTTTGTTCAACATGAGCAACAGCTTGGGTTTTCAAAAATTTTTCGAGAATTTTTTTGCTGATTAAAAAAACATGACGAAATTTCCATACGTTTCATTTCATTAAAAAAGAGCAAAAAAAAAATTTATGGTCGTGTTTCGTGCCGGGTGGCAGTGGTTGTCCAGTAAAGTGTTCCTAAAAAAGTTGGAGTGAAACGTCTTAAATATAATTTTATTCATATATATACTTGTAGTTTGCGCATTTTTTAACATCTAGCTAAAGATACTTATGTTGTATTATTATTAATTTAAAAAATAAACGTTTTCAGCGTTTAGCGATTCCAACTCTGACTGTTTATAGTTTGTAAAAAATTATATACGCAGCGTTTTTGTTCCGCGCGCGATATACGATCGAACTTGTTTTAATTAAGGTTATCCTGAATGTGCTGTCAACCCAATTTTTCATGCTAAAACGTGACTCACCAACTCCAAACATTTTTCACACTGTCTCTTTCGAGCTACTACTAGTTTAAAAAAGTTAAATTAGTCGTTAATGTCTGCTAGCTCGTCATATCGTCAATACAATTGTATAGAAAAATGATGTTTCAGAAAAAGAGGGTTAGTGGTTGGTAATAATCGATCTCTAAAGCGTGAGGCAGTATTAACAGTTTCCTCCACAAATTTTTTGCAAACTTTATAGGTTCAATAAATTATTTAGCAAAAAAGTCGTAGTTGGTCTTGGATAAAATGAATTACTTGACAACAAATGGAAACCTGTCGTTCGTCTACGAAGCATAGACTTTAAAGAAACTCCTTTAAAGAATTTAGGACTGGAACGAATTTAAATTAGCGTTTACAGACATTGAAAAGTATTTTATCATGGACTACCTCAACTTGCACTACATCAAAATGTATGGATCCAACTGGTCCCTAAAGTTTACTGTAAGTTATAACGACAAGGCTATTGTGTTTGAAGAAGGACAAAAACAAGATGTGAGTGGTAGTGTCGCAAAGCAATATCGTCGTTGTTTGGTTCTAAGAAGGTGACCTTCAATCATTTAAGCGAATTTATTGTTAAATGTATTGATTGTAATTTATGTGTATCGAGTGATTTGTCGGATTTGATGCCTACTGTTGTGCAAAAATTTGGAGATTGTATTTTAGAAGAAGGTCGTCATGTGTTTTAAGTGAAAATCAATTATTATTGACTTCATATTGTATAAAAACTGTAAGAGATATGAATGGTGTAGATTTAGCGAGTGTGCATGAAACAGTCAAGTCTATATATACGATGAAATGTGAATGATCTTAAAAAAAATGTGTACATGATTTTCTATACAATATTTTATTATTTAACACACTTGTACTTGTTGAGACTTTTAATTTTAACATAAATTAATAAACGTATGTACCTTTGTTGCCACTTACTTCAAATTCACACAACATCCTTATAAATCCTATTTTTATTTAATTTCATACAAAAATTACAAAATATGTTGGACCCTTTATATTGGAGAAGCCTATTAATATTATAAAAAGAATACCTACACTAAACGAGAAGGAGAGGTCTTAACCTATCTAGTAACTTAAAAGTGGGGGAGCCCTCTCTCCATGCTTACAGTTAGGTGGGGCCCTCACCGCGGTGGGGTCTTGTCCCCCACCCCACATGCCTCGTCTTTGCTTATGATGGAAAGCTTCTTCGTAGGTGGTGGGGGTTTTTGTGATGGGCCCAAGTGTTGCGACAACTACTCACGTTTGATATTTGAACAATAACTGTCAAAAAAATCTATGTGTGATAAACGGTTTAAAGGGCGTTTACTGACACGTAATACTAACCTTCTAAAGAAAGCGATACTACAGGATGGTTTTACTTAGTTATATAGATAAATACTACCCAGTCTTTTTATACGTTTTATTGTTATGTGCCATCGTAAATTTTTAAAAATCGTTTGATTATTAAATGTTAACTGAAAACATACCCAATCAACGTAGGTATACTTATTTCCAAGATATTTGCACTGATTCTGTTAACAATATTATTTCATAAAAAATATTTTTATACTCATAACCATATTATTCATCATATTATTTTATATAAGTATAATTTTAAACATGGGTACTCAAGCACCTACTGTCCACTGGTTTTTTTTAGTTTTAAACGCACTTCAATCTTATTTTTCTATGAATTAATACATTTTATCTTACTTTTTAGATACTTAACTGTTCAATTAAATTTTTTTTACACATGATTTAAGGTACAACTATAAATTTATGATCTAAAAAGCTATTTTTTCAGTCACATTTGCACCACCACTTGTTATTTTATGAATGAGTACTTCAAACCTAGTGAAAAAATTACTTGAATTTTAAAAGTCATATCACTTTATTTCTTACAACTTGTTTTTCACACAAATTTGTAGTGAAGTAGACTTTCTTATGGACATTTGATAAGATTTTTTCATTATTCGTACGTCGTTTCTTTATTCTTCACGAACTGTAACTGATTGTTTGATATTTCACTATAGGTAACATTAATCGCCTCCAAGTCCTTTTTTAACTACTTTTTTCATTTATCTGCCCTTGTCCTGGCTTTTGTTGCTACTAAGTCATATTTTTTAGCTTTTAGATTCCACGTCATTCTACTTTTTCAACACTCATTTTTCCCTTAGCACTAGAATTTCTTTTTCATCAGCCATCTTGGTTTTGTCTCCTTCATTGCTCAAATCTTCTTGAATTTTCTTTATTATAAGTACTTTACTTGTTTTTCTACGAAATTTTCTTTGAAATTCCTTATTAGTGTTGGATAAACACTTCTTTTAATTTTATAAGTGTTGGACTGACACTTTTACTTGGACCTGTAGTTGTTAATTACCATGGACTACCGAAAGAGTACATTAAAGTTAAAAAAAAAGCAATACTAACCATAGACTCAGATACCATATTTAATACATTCTTTAAGAAATAAAAGTTAGACAAATTTACCTTCAATAATATAGAAACAGGTTTATTCAACAATAATGACTTAGACTTATTTGGAGTACCAAATGCTTTCTCATAGTGCCAAGAAACTCGATGAGAGCGAGCGTTTGCAGCAACGGCCATGTTTATAGGTCTAACTCCATACACATGATGACAAGAAATCTACTTAGTTTAGATAGTCACACTGTGCCCTGCCAAGCTGACATAAATTTAGATATTCCTTAACAACAACGTGGAACAATAAAATCGTCTTTTTAATAATGTTATCAAATAATACAATTTTTTAAAGGGAGGTTACGAGCGTCTACACACGCATATTGCTACTTGACCTCATTTATGTCTGACAACGTAGTCGACTCTGTCAAGAGTGGCACAATGGCAGTGAAGACGTCTAAACTAATTAGTGGCTGTTATGACCTCATTACAGCTTTGCTTTAGGAAATCTATTATGAAGTACATGAGCCAGTAGATTAAATGAGATTGACACACCTTTCAGAGATAGTTGCACATTCTTGAGCTTCTTGGAAGCTGAAATGAAATTTGATGTACCTTCCGGAGAAGATTGCACGTTGTTACGCCTCTCGGAAGCATGAAATGCAGTTTTGCGTGAAGCTATTTTTTAAACAGTTGACAGTCTAAGCTCACGTAAGGCTTCGTGTAAGCGTAAAGCTAGGGTTGACTATCGGCAATTTTAAACGAACTCTAGAAATTATGATGACGTTTTATCCACAACTAAATTAATCTCTTTAGCTCCTGCCTTTACTCAGATAACTTATCTTGTGTAGTGACAAGAGGCTCTTTTCCACTTAATTTTATCGCTTTCTTTTGCCTCTGTATACTTCCACGTTCGTACCAGCTCTGCCTACCACCCATCCCCCCCCCCGCTTTGCACTCTTACCATTAAGCGTATTATAACGTCCGCTCTAAAAAAAACTAATACCAACGATAGCTCGCTCTCCCAACAACCTAAGAAGCGTAAACTTTATACACACTTAAACATAGCTTCCTACTATCAACTGTATCCATTACATTTGCCATGCCACATTGCATTCACTTATGAAATTGCTTGCAATTATGAAATTACGTACTCCTAATACAGGACACTTGTTAAATTTCAATCATGATTGAATAAAAATTGTGGACGAAGAAAATAACTATTGTGGACGTTTAATCTCACAGATGATTCACATTAAAAAAAATACGCCAAGTTAACAGAACCAGTGATACACAAAACTTTATTTCGATTCTTAAAAATACATAGATCGAAAAGCTGATAGTATGTTTTTTCCTTGTAACATATTTTTAAGTAGTCACCCATTATTGCTTTTTTTTTTGTTTCATTGTAATATTGCTTTTTTTATTCAGTATTATTCATTGTTTATTTTAAACTTTAATGTATTGTTACATCACTGATTGCATGTCATGCGACACTGAAGTACACCTTGTATTGTAAGCAGAACTAGATGGTTAACTCTTAAGTTAACAAAATATAACTTTAGTTCTACAAAAGTTAAGTAAATATTCGACATTTGTAAGCACTTAGATTTGAGCCACTACTCTTATTTTCTTGGTT
The DNA here is from genome assembly GCF_036245765.1 of Copidosoma floridanum. NCBI lineage: Eukaryota > Metazoa > Arthropoda > Insecta > Hymenoptera > Encyrtidae > Copidosoma > Copidosoma floridanum. The sequence continues at coordinate 727,848 of NW_028321899.1, forward strand.
TTCTATATGATTTATGTGATTTCTATAAAAGTACATTCTTTGCTTTTATTGTTACAGTTTACATAAAAAAGGACTGTTAATACATAGCCTAAACGTAGTACACACTTTTGATTTGAAGAATAAGCTTTCAGACAGTATGCCCTAAATATCAGGTATCTTATTTCACATCTTCACTGTCGTTAGAATCAAGGTTTGGAATAAGTAAGAAAATGTTCATTATAAGTAGTGACACAAAATAATTAAGAGTAAAAGGTATTATAAGAGACACGTAGCTCAACATCCTATGAGAAAACTTTGAATGTAAGAATTGCAAAAATAATTGAAGAGAGAAATACAGTTAACCACACTCTCATGAATTCGTGGCTAAAATCTTAATAAATTTATTTATAATTACATAAAACTATTCGTCATCTGTGAAACGATGAAAGAAAATCAAGATAAAGTATACAGTTTATTGTACACATTGCTTCTTTAAACAACGTTTGTGTACATGACATAAAATATATGTAAATGAATAAATGTTATAGAAAATTAGAATATTTACTTGTTTCGCTATACACATTGTTACTGCCACTCATAAACTTATATGATTATATAAGCTTACGACAAACATAACAGGTAGCTTTAAATTTATTAAGTTAAAATAAGTAGATAAAAATGACGACAACGTTCATAACAATTTTTTTGTCGAAATTATAAATAGCATAAAAGATAGTCTCCTACTGCATAAGTTAAATTTCAGGATAGGTGCAAGGAAAATGTTCATAAGATTTCAAAGTAAAATTTATGATTAGTCAAGAACGTCATTAAACATTCTTAATGTTGTGATTTAAATCTAGCAGGAACAATCCTAAGTTAACACAAAATTAAAGATAATATTATTCTACCAAGAATCAGTCTTAAGAAGCATTTTCCTTGTTTTTCATTTAATGCAGTAAGCCATTCGTTCTACTGTTAGCATTTTTCATTACTGTTTATAAATTTACGGGTGAAAATTTCCCTAAAGTTGGACCATATTTTAAAAATTATTTTCCTGTAGTACTTAATTTTCTATAGCCTTATTTTGTTAAAACTATCCCAATAACATATTAAATTAGATACTGTTACAAAATAATACAAGAATCAAGAAAATTGTGTTTGAAGTGACATTAACGGTATTATAAATTTGTTATAACATTTTGCTTTATCAATAAAGTTCAAATTGTCAAAATAATCAAACAAAACTGAACATAATCTTTTTAACATTTGATGCATTTATGTTTTATTGTTATAGGTACTCTATATTAATTGTAAATTCATAAAATAAGATAACCTTATAGTTGTTCATTAATTTAATTAAAGAAATTTTTCAAAATAATTGTATTCTTTCAAAGCTCTATATTATAAGTTGATAAATCCATTGAATTAGATGAATACAATGTTTAATGAGTTACTTAAGTTATTAAGGCTGGTTTATAAACCTAATAATTGTGCACAAAACGTTTCGTAAGTTGTTGATTGCCAATGTGCTGTAGCAGTAAATTTCAGATAACGTGAAACCTTGCTTTTTGATATCTTACCTTATCTTACTAATATATAAAGAAAAGTCGCTAAAACTGTTGTGATTGCAAACCACGAGAAGTACTGAGCGGATTTTGCTGAAATTTTGCACACTGATTCTTGACACTTTCTAGACGATTTCAGTATAGCTTTTATCTTGAAAAGTTTATTAACAATAACACTAAATAAGCTCTAAGTTTTGCAAAAATACACCAGCATTTCACTTTAGTTTAGAGGGATCCACTAGGTGGCATCGACATAAAATCGAGGCTGCCTGCAGAATAATTACATAAGTGTGGTTATAATAGGCTGGAGCTTCTCAAAAATTTCTGCAATCGTCTACCAACAGTTTATCGAGCTTCATCGCGAATGTAGATGATAGTCATGCAGCTGGGTATCCTGGTTACCAGCGACACTCTTTCCCAGTGGGCAACTGACCTAGGTCTGCATCCACCCTAAATCTTTAGGATTGATGAGTACCACCAATAAAAAAATATCCGAACCGATAACATCTCCAGCGAAATACCAGGAGACGTATGTAGCCAGAGCACAACCTACTCCAACACTTAAGAGTTGTGTGGCCCTTTCCCCATCCCACCTGGTTCCATCAGAGAATTTTCGGCTTTAACTATAAGCCAGGGAAGACAGCCCTGAGAAGCATGGGCAGCTACAACGGCTTCCTTATCAGTAGTCGTGTCCCCAACGGCATACCCACATTTTCACGACTTACGATGAGTGGTTGGTTACCCTGGGTACGACCCAAAGACGAGATATTCTTTGGTCAGTGGCATACCTTTCTCCATCACAGTCTTCGTACGCAGAGACTTTGAGGGTGAGAGTCAAGCTACCCACAGCCAGCTCTTGATCATCAGAAATAATAAAAAGGAATAACCTGAAGTTTCAACACTGGCCCTTTTTAGGGCCATTATAAGTATTTACGTTTTCTGCTTATCCATCAATCTCGTTGGTTCTCTTAAGGGCCACCTAAAACTAAAATATCTTGCCAATAGATACATTTTTACTACTATTTCCAAAAGCGATTTGTCAACTAAAAGACTATATAAACTAAAGATGGCTACTACTAAACTAAGTCAGTCATTCAATGGCAGTCGTCACAAGCGGAGTTGTTCTTCTTAAGGCTGGGAATCTCAGTGACCTACGACCCTATATTACCCTCTTGACTCTAAACATTCAACCAGGAATCACCGATCTTACTATGAAGGAAAGAAAAACTTGAGCCAACGAGACAGTCTCCAACGTGCAAGCATCACAAACCAATCTCCCCGTCTTAGATCACCAAAATAACTGAGTCTGCAAAAAAAAAGTGCCTTGGACCCCAACTTCTTTGACGTTATACCAGGAGACGTTGAAAAAGATCTCTACAACTAGCTCCAAAGCTTTGGACCATAAAATTTTTCTCCCAAACAGTCTGGAGCTTTAACAGCAGGCAAAAGAGTATCACCCTCGGGTATCTAGACAGTCACAACTGCTGTTAACTTCAGTCAAAAAAGAGTTTACTTAAGAAGCTCACTGATCCTTTTTAGGGCGATCGGACGTTGAACTACTTTGCTAACAAATATATTAGAATTCAACAAAGTTGACAGAAAACAGCCTTTAGGAGTCACAAAAGTCTTAAGCATGCCAAAAGTGGCAAGAGGGTGAATTAGAAGAAAAACTTTAAATGTATCTAATAAATACAACTTCAGGCATCAAGAAACTGACGCAGAAAATTTATCGAGATTATAACAGTAGTGTCAAAATTAACAAATAAAGAATCTATTACGTGAGAAATCAGCTCTTTATTGTACCCTTACAGTAACCTCTCGTACAGTAACCTAATCTTTAAAGATCTAAATTCAGCTTCTTAAACAAGTAGAAAATGTATTTGTGTTATTGTGGCAATAAAGAATGTAGAGTTTAAGCTCTAGAACTTTGTTGCTCTGGTGATAAAGTTGTAAGATAAGAGAAAAAGTTTTTTTTTTAATATATATTTTTTGGGAGTTTAAAATTCTAGCAGCTTAAGAAAAAAGCCTTTTTCGTAAATTATATGGGAGAAACTGCAAATCGGAGGCTACTTATGGCCAACAGTTATTTTATGGTATAAGGAACGCACCATACTTTTTAGCATAATTATATTTTTTTTTAATTTTTACAGCTCATTTGTGGCCAAATGAATGGTATGGATTCTGAAAAAATATGTTTTCAATAAGAAGATTTGTGTTATATGTAAGATTTCTAACTGAAAACGTTTTACATTACATGGTAACACACCACGGTGTTCCATTTAGTAAGTCTGGGGTGAAGCCAAGACCAGGGGGCCGCTAGTATACATATGTATGTATAAAAGTCTTTCAACTTCTTTTTTTAAACCTTTAAGTTGACAAGGTTGTGGAAAAGCAGCATTAATTTCATATTGATCAGTGGGGAAAGCATAAGGTAAAAAAATAATCCCATCGTTCGGAAAGAGGCCACTAGAGACATACGGAAAAGTGTAGAGTAGCATAGGGTAGCTCTCAAATATACAAGTGTTACTTGTCACATTTCTTTATTGTTATATTAAGTGGTATAGTAGGTAGGTAAGTGAAACTGATTTTATGGAGGACAAGATGGAAAGAGTAAGATAGAAAAGTAATTTATAAGTGTTGTCGGGAGAACAACTAAAGATGCGTGGTTAAAACTAAATGGCTTTTGTCTTAGTTGTTCTTTTTACTTTGTCCGTTTAAATAGACCTTATGTTATGTTAATATGCAAGCTTTTTTACTAAAAAAAATGCATGTTTTTTAATAAAGTAGCAATTTAAAGTCAGCCATCTGTTGGGAATTAGGCAAAAAACAAATTTAAAAAAGACATTTAAAAAAAATCTACAACAAAGCTGTTTGATGCATACACCCAGCATTTACATTGGTCTTGTAAACACAGCAATGCTGAGGAAAAAAAGGAGAAAAAATGCATAAAAAATGTGTATTTCCATACCATTGGCGTATTTGGGATGAATAAAGAGATTAAGGACGAAATAGCTTTATCAGAGAAAGAGTTTATTTCTTCTGTACGTCAAGTTCTGCTGTACCCCTAACAAGATACTTAATTCTAATTTTTACGTTACTATGAAAATAATTTGTGATTTTGAGTAATAAATAGCTTAAAATTATTTATTTTTGCTTTAAATCTCGTAAGAAACTAGCTGAAATTTTCTTTTAATATTTCAGACTTTAAAATGCTCCAGTACCAGCAGCTCTCATGTCACCAGTAACACCACTCATTCCAGGCGAGCAACTTTACTACGTAGTACAGCAACTGAAGAACTTACTGATTCTAATACAGTAATACCTTGTCATTCAGGTAAATCATAGCAAATGCCTTTGAAACCATAAGTGTTACAAACATATTTGACTTATGACGAGTTATAAGCATACACAAATAGTAACTACAGTAAAACTCTCTTTATCATGAAAATACAGGAATTATGCAATAATTTTTCATGTAATCTCACATGTCGTTATTGTATATGTATATGTAACTTCATACTAAGTAAGTCAAACTTTCTTGTCGAACTAGTCCCTTGGTGACATATGTCTAAGGTAGCTAAAAATCCTAGAAAAAACATGCATTGTTCTTCTGCACTAGTGAGTAGTACAGCATGATATGCATTATGTTTTTTAGGACAAATAAAACGGCATACACGGGAAAACTATAACTACATAACAGACTCCCTGAAATAAATTTCATCAAATCTTTTCTTCCTGAATAACGGTATACAACTGTTGTTTTTTTTTTGAAAGTTAATACCTATGGTCAAAAATGTTGATAGTTTACTTTAGTCTTGTAGTGAAATTATAAATGTTAAATACAACGACGTCAATTTTGACGACATAAATATCTTAGTGCAACGTCTATTTCTTATTCCGAGAGACAATAAAAAGGTAGCCGTATTTTGTTATCAATTCATACTGCTCTGTAATTGTCTGTCGAAGTAAAAGACAGCCGTTCCACTGAGCTAACATTGTTGTTGGAATACACGTTGTTTAACTAAACATTTACAGTTTTGTTACAAAATTCAAGTAGATTGTCATTATTTTGGACCCACCCCTATGCTAATAAAAACATATCATGTACAATTACACCTAATGTAAGTTGTTCTGTTAAACCCACATATGTTTGTGTGAATCATGAAAAATTAAACATCCTTAAAAGCCAGCTTACACATAAAACTTTAATACTAAAAGACAAAATAGCATTGACATCTATGCTTATATTATTTGCCGTAGAAAAAATAAAAAAATCTAACCCTACTTGTTTTTATTTATTAATGCAAAAAAAATAGTAGTATAAAATACAGTACTTTGTGGTAGTAATTTTGTACTAACCATTTTCTTCTGTGGCTAAGATTATTTGTAAGCTGTACTTTATAGGCTTATTTATGAGCTTTGTTTCCTAATCATAAGGGTAGCAAAGTGCAATATTTAACAAAAAAATTTTTATTCACTTCGTATTAAAATGCAAAAACAATACATATAGGGTAAGTAGAATTACGCATAGCATTACGAAACAGTTATAATATTTTACTCCTTACGATTAAAGAATTTTGACTGTAGTTGTTCCAAATCGTTTGGGCGTTGAGATTCTAGTATACTTATTTTGTTTTACCTTTCATTAAATTATTAGTTCTTAATTTATGCTTTTTTTGTTGTTCTTATCTACAATACTAAGGACTTACTGAATAAATGTTTAAGAGGCACAAAGCGCATAACTATACACAAGTCAATAAAAAATATATTCATATGAAGTATACTAGAAAATAGTCTTATAATGAATAGAACAATTATAAGGCAATTTGAATTAAAGATTGTCAACGTTTCATCTATTAAGGACACCTGTTTTATTTAAATTAATCAGTGCATTGTAAATATTAGCTTCTGTATTAAACATTTTGTCATCTGAATTAAACAAAAACTTAAAAGTATGGCAATCTACTACACTTACATATTGCCCGTGTAGGCTTCTCAAAAACTCCCAACGATTCGCAATCGCCATCCAAATTTAAACTAACACACTTATTTGTTATATATTTATTTTTTTAAATGTTCAACTATATTTTAGAAAAAATTTTAAATGTACAGTTTTAAAAAAACAAGTAAAATAATATTCACAGTAAATGCTTTAGTTGCACTGACCAATTACATGTTCAAAGAATTTTCTTACACCACCTTTTAGTAATTAAAAAATTATCCACCTAAAAAAATGATACAAATAGTCTTAACGTGGTAAGTAATGTTACCAGTTTTCAACATTATCTGTCTTTAAAAAACTAAAATGTATTCCTTCATGTCTTTAACTAATATGGAATGATTAAGGACATTTTAAAACTTATAAGTGGCCTCTAATGCATAAAGAAGTAAAGTGATAGGTTGCTCTTTAATGTAAGATTTAAGAAACAATGAAAGTTACAGAAGCTTAAACGTTTCAAGCAATGGTGATGCACTTGGGTGCTTATTTTTGGTGCCCCAAATATAGAAGTGTTGTGAAGCCTTATCATGTAACTAAGACTATCGTTCAAACAGTGAAAAGTGAATTGTAACACTCATAAGCTCTTGCATACCTTAGGTTACTATAGCGTATTATAAATTATATTGCACATTGAACTGTTGTGTAAATGTAACCATATTAAAATGTCTTTTAGCCTAATTAGGCTGACACAAATATTCAGTGGAACGTTGCTGTAATGAAGTAAAAAATACAATACTCCATGAATAATTATGTCTTAAACCTTGCCCCGAACAAATCTCTGATCACTTTACTTCTTAATATTCTAAGATATTATAACAATGAGTTGTCTTATTTTTTATTTTCAAAGTAGTATTTCTGACTATTATGGTATTAGGCAACAAAAAGTTGACCCAATGCTCTTTAGCGAAAAAAATTTTTTTAAATATTTTAAACCGTCAACAATATTTCGTTGTTATCACAATGTTGGGATGAATGTTGAGGATATTATTGTAGTTTTATGATAAAAAACGTTATTTCAAAACAATGTTTGCCTACTGTGCCCCTTAGAAAGAGGTGAACAGAAAGAATTAAATACAAACTGTTATAATATATAAGTAAGACAGTAAGTAGCTACGACATGAAAAACTTTTCTAAACGAATAAAATTATTTTTTCATGTTTCTCCTTTTTTTTTTTTCTCACTCTGTGTATGTATCTTTAAAAAATAAAACAGTTAAAGAGCCTATGTAAGGTAAATATTTAATTAAATTGAAAGATTGCTGACGTTTTGCCCCAGAATAAATTAACGTGTACATTATAAATAATAATTTTACGACAAAGCATTCTGTTGTCCTAAATAAATAAACTAAAAAATATGGTATTCTCCTTTACAGACAGCTCTACCTGTATAGATATCTCAATAACTAGCCACGATTCACGATTAGCATTAAAACTTCAGCTGACATCTTTGGTTACCATGATTCTCATGTATTTATCAGGAAAAAATCTAAATCCTGAATTTTTTAAGCAAAAAATAAAACTTCAACAATAAATGTTTTGGCCATACTAATTAGACATATCTTAGAAAAAATTTTTTACACTAAATATACACAAAAAGAATGACACTGCCATCACCAGAACATAGAACTGCCAAAGACAGGGAGGACCAGACTAGCAGACTGACCATAAGTCATCCAAATGAACTATTTTTTTATAGACTACCAACACTTCATCAAAGTTATCTAATTTATTATACCATACAAAGAATTTTAGAGGTCAATAAAACAGTCAGCCAGCCATCCCACTGCTCAGTAGGACTTCTTAAATTCTAACGATGCAACACCTCATTCACTCTTGTGCATGAAGGAGTAGTACATACCTGATCCAGCCAGTATAAACATGTATGATAAAGCTTTTTCTGTCATGTTTTGTACATCAAATTTACAAAAGTTTTGTACGTTTCAGGTAAACTTTCAAGGTCTAACTTTCGGTTTATACCATTAGGTGAGCAAAAATGTGTAATCATTTAGAACACTCCCTCTTGAACTCAAACTTTTCCGTATCTAAGACCTTTATTATCTTAAAATCAAACAAATGTTCCTTTTTTCTACAATGTCTTACTAAAACTAATCTATCACCATTATAAAAACTATCATTTATGGATTCTTTTATTTTTTAACTAATAACCATTCAGAGATTTGCCCAACATAGCAGGCCTTACAACCTTTGCCAAAAACAACACATATTACAAATCTTTGTTTTTCGTTCTTATTAAATGTTTGCCAAGTTTTATGATGTTGAATTTATTACGGTTAGTAAAAATAACGAGAAAGGCTTAATTACACAGAAGATTTTTCAATAAATTACATGTTGTCTCATAATGTAGAATGATAACTTTAAGGTTTATTTTTATTTTTAAATCCTGTTTTAATATTCTTCAATATTTTTTTGTACTTAGCAAAAGAGAAAACTCAGATAACCGTTATTTTTCAGTATCTCTAAGTAGATAAATTTTAAATTCTAAATATATTGTCGTGCAACTTAAAACATTTAATACTCAAACCTATTATTATTTCTTTTTTTATAGAGATATTGTAATTTAAAAATGGTTAAAAATTATGTCTGTGATAGACATTTTGCTAACCTATATGATTGGAAAAAAAATTCTCCATTCTAATAACCTTCACATCTAAAATTAATAAGAAAATGTCTACGTGTATTTCTACCCTAGACTGAATATATTTGTTATTTAAATCAAATTTTCTTAGTACATTATAAATATTAACTCATCTTACAACTAGGAGATAATGCGACTTGTTCTTCTTCAATTATATTGTGCTTTATTGTACTACGCTTGGGCTGCTGCGTCACCCACTTTCAGCACTCTATACGATGGCGTCATTAACACGTTAACTTGCGTTATTAAAATTATTTACAATTTTTCAGATGATGAAGGGATTGGTACTATTAATTTTGTGTTCAATAATAAAAGAATTTTGAATAATATAGACACAAAAACATGTTTAGGATAATTTTTACGAGTCTACTAAACATTTAGATATTATAGCTTTATAATAATTTTAAAACTATTTTATGTCATCAAACAACCAAAAATTGCTTGATCCCAAAGGGTTTAAGTTATGTTACGTTGTGGTTACTTTGATGTATTTACAAGATACTAAGTTAACTTGATTAGATATGTTTATAGTAAAGATATGAGAAACAAAAAATCCATTTTTCACTCGACGGAACACGTAACAATCTTATTTAAAAGGCTCTTAACTTAGAAGTTGACGATATACTTACGATATACGATATACCCCTAGACAGTTAAAACATATTTATTTTAAGAATCGAATGAGGTGGAAAACAAAATTTGGTAATCTTTTTTTTTTAATAAAAACTTGATAGCAGCAATTAAGTATACAACTAACAATAGATGAAATGGATAAGACTCCTACAAATAATTCTTTAACGAATCAGTGTCTACTTTAAATAATACTGTTACTCAGAATCTTTGACGTAACGCTTGTCTGACTTTTCAACACATACACGGAAATTAGGACAAAACTTAAACTTCTCGTGTAGTTCAGATAAGAAAACTTTACTTCAGTTGTGCAAATCCTTAAAATCCACATTTTTGTTCAATCAGATCAATGAAGGAAACTACGAAAAAACGAGAAGAGAGTTTTTAAAAATAATTAATTCTCCGGTACATAACAAAGCCAAACTTAGTTACACAGACAACTTGGGTTGAATCCAGATTCCACAACAGTGTTTTTCAAATGTCACAGAGTTAACGGCTTGTAAGTTGGATAAGGGTAGCTCTATAGTTGTCATCTCTGCATCCTAATACCACAAAAATGTTATAAATGTGTTACATGACCGTATTTATTACTAATCTTTAAAATGTGGTCCGTAACCAGGTTTATAAACAGGTTATGAACTAGATCGTTAATCGTAAATATCAATTTTAGTTTATCGTAAGTATCAATACTTGTTTATAGAAAATATTTTAAAACCTGCCTCTGTTCTGTCAAATAAGCAGGTTTTAATCATGTGCTAAGAAAATTTTATATGTATGATAAATACATCCAGTTTACGAAGGAAATTGAAATTGACAATATTTTACTATTTTTGCACATAAAAGTTATTCGACTACAATGTCTTTTTTTTATTAAATAGCATAACAAGGTGTCTACTTTAGGCATAATATTGACTCATTTTTTACATTAAAATCTCCATGTAAAAGACGCAATTAAAATAGGTTCGATGAAGAAATGTTTTAAGTCGTACGATAATGTATATAAGAATTTGAAATTAAATTATAGTTCGAAAGATACTTGGTAGTAATGGTCATCCAAGTTTTTTCTTTTGCTAAGTACTAAAAAATAGAGTAGAATATTTAGGTAGGAATTACAAATTCAACAGTCCACTTAAAACCAGAAGAACAATTGATAAACCTTGAATTATTATTCCATACAATAAGACAAGAATTAATTCATTCAGAAACCTTCTGCGTAACTAAGGATTTTCTGTAATTTTAACTAACTGTAATAAGTCCATCGTCATAAAACTTAGAAGATAATAAATTAAAACCGAAAACAAACTTGTAGTGAACTTTAATTTTTCTAAAGGATATAAGGCCTGCTATATTGGACAAACCTATCGACAGTTATTTATTAGAAAAAAAAGAAGATATGAAAAATGGTTTGAACGATGGTAATAGGTTAGTTTTGACAGGGTTTCAAGGTTCAAGAGAAAATTCTCGGTAAAAATACACATTTTTCATTAACCCAATAGTATAAGTAGCCAATTTGCCTAAATAAAACTTTTCTTAATCGTATAAAAATTTTTTTAGGTTCACGTATAAAACATCGTACATTGAATGTTGCATGGTTAGGACTGTAGAAGTGCTTCTGAGTGGGGAATAGCTGGCTGACTTTTTTGTTGATCTCCAAGGTCTACTGAATGTATCCATATATTGGATGAGATTGACAGTGTTTTAGTAGTCTATATAACAGTAGTCGATGATGGTGACTTATGGTAAATTCTATAGTTTGGCTCTTAGTGTCTTTGGCAGTCGTATGGTTTGGTGATGACATTGGTGTTAGTTTACTTTGTGTATATCTGGTGTAAGAAAGTTTTGCAAAGAAACGTCTGGTCAGTGTGGCAAGAACATTTACTGGTATTATTATTTTATCTGTTTACAATATTAAGCAATTAAGTTTTTTTTTCTGACACATACAGGATTATGTTACGGAACAAATACGTAAGTTCATACCTGAGGGCTAATTACACATTGTGAAAAATTATTAGGTCACCTACACAGACGGGGCTGTATGTATAGTAGATTGCAATATTTTAAGGTTTTGTTACATAAAAAGAACAATATTTTTTAGCCTTATGTTATTATTTACAATATGTTGGATACATCCTAAAGAAGACTTCTTAGAAGAAAAAATGTTGACAACCTTATATTGGAATAAAATATTTACTTTACACATTTCTTAAAACTGTTTTATGTATTGAAGCTATATACTCGTAGTAAGAAAAAAAAAAGTGAACCATCAATAGACAACTGCACAAGTTTACAACAATTGCCAGTGTTGTAGCTTATTTATACCTAACTTACATGTTAATGCAGCCTATCTTTAATTCTTTACATCTCTTTATCTCTAAGGTACACATGATGCCAACATTATTTTAAATCGACGTTCTTGTATCATGAAATTACAATGATGTATGTAAATTACATTTATCCTTACATTGTAATAACAATGCAATATTGTTTACAATTCAGAATAGTTAAATGATTTTTTTTTTTTTAGTAAAGAGCGTTAGGTCAGCTTTTATTTCCCCAATATCTTAACGGTAAGAAGTACAATCAAAAAAAAAAAAAAAGAAAATTTACTTTGATAATGTCTCAGAATATTAAGAAGTAAATTGATCAGTGATCTGTTTCGGGCGAGGTTTGAGAAATAATAATTCATGGAGTATTGTACTTTTTTATTTACTACAGCAACGTCTTACTGACTATTTGTGTCAGCCTCAGTAGGCTAAAAGAGATTCTCATATTGTAAAATTCGCATAACGGTACAATGTACAATACAGTTTACCATACGCCACAATTACGTCACGCGTGCGAGAATTCATGAGTGTTACAATCCATACTTTCCCACTTATAAGAAGACACTCATGTATTTTAAAATATCTTAAAATAATCTATATTAGATCTATGTAGAAATGCAGTTCAATAGTACAAAGCTATATAATTTTAGAGACTGAAAAAATTGTTAAATACTGTGATTCTATTTGTATTATTGTTTTAGCTAGACAGTTTTTGAATAATTAAAAAGCCCACGGAACTGTATCAGAGTTGTATAGAGGCTGTTAAAGTTGTGTAACACTATGTCTTGTGTGTCTTGATTATTACTGGTGCACAAGGTTTAGTACATTTAGAGAAGTATTGTTGTGGTTAATAAGTTGGTCTTCAGTTTTTTAAATGTACAGTCATTTACAACTAAGGGCATTACGCTATGTTTTAAAAATTTTATCGTATTACTTTGGATATAATTTGTATTCCCTTTATAATATAAAATAATGAAATATTAATTAATTTTTCTTCCTGTTAAGCTTTCTTTCAGCTACGGCTTCAGTTAAAGTTTTTACTGGAAAAAATTTATTTTGTTTGAGGATCATAACTATGAGCACAGGGAATAGTACCCTTCATAATCGGTTTGAACATATATGCATTGTTATTGATCGTTTTCAGATTATTCTGAAAATTTTATCATCTAAGTTTTTTGTTGTTCTAAGAGTAGTATTCGTTAGAATTAAGTGCACTTTTGAGTTGTGATAAAATTCTTACTCAGAACTTGATAAATAGTACTTTTTTCAGTTCTAAGTTAATCTTCTGAATTTCATAAATTTGAATTATGGTTTTATTAGACTAACACTGGCATGCAAAATAGTTTAATATTTTGTTCATCGCAAGTTAGTAAGCATTAAAATCAGCATCGACAGGTGTGCAACCATCTTTACACTGTTCTTGTCACTATTTGATTTTTATTTTTCTTATATTTAGTACTGTATGGTTCTTGCAATATTTCACTAGTTTGTAAACAACTTATTTCAAAATGAAAACACTATTTAATGCAAACTTGCTGCTAGGTTCATTCTGTCACTATACAGGATTAAAATGTTTTGCGAATTTAAAAAAGACAAACGTTAAAAAAGTTGTGCACGAAGCTATAATTTTAGATGGAAAACTGGTTGAATATCGTTTTTCCTCCTCTTTGTTATACTTTCTCAGCATTGTAACATAATTAATTTTAAGATGACTAATGATGAATTATAAAATTTAAAAATTCGCAGATGGCGGAATAAGACTGGTAGACATAAGAAAATTCTTATTCTTAAAAAAAAAAATTGTATAAAAGGGCTTTCAATTTAACTGATCATAAATGTGGTGTCAAAATTATATAATTGCAAATGGTAGATACAAAATAGTTGACCTGAAAGTTTAAATTTCTCATTAATTATGATTAAATTCTCTTTAGGGGTCAGTGATATGAATCAGGCATTGGAATTTAATAATTAATAACTGTATATTTAAAATAAAGGCTGTATAAATAAACATCTATTGTCATTGCTTCGGAAAGTAGTGGATAGAATAGTGTTTTTATTGCTGGTAAACAAGATTTTGTACATTGTGTCAGTAAACTATAGATTTTTCTATTAGCCCTGGCTCATTTCGTAAAAATTTTCGCAATAATTGTGGTTATCAACGGTTACTCAACTATAGCTTGCATTTTTCTGTTCCAACTTACATCAAAAGAAAGAAAGAAATATTTGGTCACAGTTTTCAATGGACTATGCATTCATATCACGTATCATAGGTATAGTCATTGTTGATGCTAATGCTAACCTTGTAATGATGATTATAAATACATCAAACACGTACCTTTTCAGAACTATAAATTGCTTAGTAATCATCACAACATAAGCTCACAATCACTTCAAAACACTTCAATTGTAGTGAGTGTTATTGCAATTAGATTGCTCATATAAATTTCCGTGGAATAGTATGTGTCTTACATTCATTCAAAAAGAGGATAATATTATATCTACACAATAAATATAGGAAAGTATACACCTGAGCATAAGAAATTCTTTTGCGTATAAGAGTTCCTTTGCAGCTTTATATTTATGTGGCGTCGCAACAGTAAATTTTAGCATGTCTTGCAAGACGGAGTCGATCGTACATGCATCTGGTGTCATTATTTCTTTAATAGTTACATTATTTTTGAATAAAAAACTTGCCATGTGACTTTTACTTCTATGAACAATGTCATTATTTAAGTTTTTAATTTGACAGGTGTATGTGTCCAAAAAAGACTACAAAAAAATGCAAAAAAAACAACATTATTCACTGCAAATAAGGCTTACGTAGTATAACAAAATTAAAAGTCTACTTAAAAAAACTAACATTTTCGATTGAAACTTTACATGAATATTTAACTATGTTGTCTCTCTTTTTTTTTTAAAGATATATTCTTAGCAATGCCAGGCGGTACTGTGAATTCACACATGCGCAAAAGAGCTTTTTGCTCAAACGTCATCATAGCAGCATGCTGCTAAAAGGAGTCTATACCTGAGCTCCCTTTTCAGCTTTTCCACTTCAGCTTTTCCCCCACTAGGGTTAACCCAAGCCTCGCATTATAACTTAATTTACTACCTTTGTGTAATACAAAAGAAAGCTGATAACAACTGAGAGGGCCAACACTGGTCACAGTTTCGCTGATTTCTCCTTCGAACCCTGGCTGTAAACTATGTTTAAGATTTATTTCCTAGCTTATTCTTGTTTTGTAGGCCTATAGTCTTATTATGTAAGGCTTGACGCATACACTAATTTCATAAAAGATTCCTCCTAATTTTCATAATAACGTGAGTATAAATAGGGTTAAATGCACGTCTTTCATGAGTTATATTGACTAAAAGAATGAGTTGTTTTTTTTTGCTTATGAAGTAAAAAATTTTTAAAAGCTCTGCACGCAAGATGTACTTTCATAAAATAATTACAAAAAAAATGTACATAACAAGTTATCTGAATAATGATAAATGATGTATGAAAACTTGTACAATTGAAAACATATAAGTTTACTAATAAAATTGGTCATGGATCACTATTAAGACATGATAATAAAAATATTTAAAAAATACTTCGGCAGCCAATGCCAAGTATTTGTAAAATAAAGGAAATTATCTAATGTTGAAACCTGCTAAGCTCATGTGATAATAAAAATTTTACGCAATCGATTATATGATTCTTATACTTAATATGAAAACTTGCAAACTTTGTATTAACTAATTGATGTGTCATAGAAAAGTTAGATAAATACGTTGCCTCTCATTTCACTGAGTTCGTTGTCATTTTGGGTTTCTGACTTCAGGTGCGAATGCTGTGTAAACAAATATTAAGTTTTTATGTTTTTTATCAAACATATGAAAAAAATTTATACCTAAGAGCATTTAACAAAATTTCAATCGATGTATCTACAAGAATAAAACACGTGATATTGGGTTAGATTCAAAAATTGTCGATGTATTTACAACAATAAGACACATAATGAAAATAAACAAATCTGTAATATTGGGTTAGGTTCAAAAATTGTACATTTTTGTAATACCCATTAAATTAAAAAAAATTAGTCACTTTTCACACTACCCTTAGGATACTACCTACAGTTCATTGAATTGTTATTATCACCCATACATCAATGTTTTTAATAGCTACCGTCATTTTAATCTGAAGCATTGAAAAATCAAGCAAACATAAGAAACTCAATTTTGCTTTATCTATTTTTAATATACGTGCAATGTGAATACTTCTGCTAATGATAATTTTTTGCAGCTCTGAAGATCCTTAAACTCGAAACAGTTACTCTTAGTTGACGTACAATAATAATTTGGCTAATTCTAAGGTACGTCAATTTACTTTGGCCTTGCATGCGCGTAATCGGCATTGGTCTTACGATTTTACTATGTATTAGTTGCTCACATTGGTTTTTTCTTCTAGACGTGACCGTTTTTTTTTGCACACCATTATAAGGCTTATACTCTTCCACAGTTTGCAATAGATCTTTTATATGCAACTCATATCCAGGTACTAACTTTGCTTTTGTTTTCTGTGTTTTGTAATAGTATTTTATTTGTCTGATGTTTATCGTGGCAAATTTTTTTTGTGCGAACTGAACCTTTAATAGCATGTGTCATGCAAGTGTTATTTCACTCTTTAGTGCTTGTTATGCTAGTGCTCTCTTTTTTCTCTGCTCAAACCCGTAAACCACAAGGAGATGATTAATTTGTATACAAGATTTATTGCATTGCTTGTATGGACAAGTTTATTATTTAGGTTACTATTCAATTTGACATTTTCTTCTTAACTTTATTTAAAAATAATTTTTAAAGAAGCAGGTAAACGTTATTGTTAGAAGCATTAAAATATGTTTGAAAAAAATGCAGAGGGTTGCAAGCAGACGGATCTTGTAATTTTAAATTAAAAAATTCTGATTTAAAACACGGGACGTTATCTTAAACTCTTTATTTCATACATTGCAAGCACAGCTCTACATTTTATCATAAATTTTATCTGTACCGTCATGATAGGAGTGAATTACATCGTGATAGCGTTAACGTGGCGAAAAAATTAAAAATCTTGTATCTGTTACACCAGCCAAGGATTTAAAAAAAAAAAAGTGAAGTTGCTAAAATAAATATTGCTTTTCTTGTTGCTAAGGAAAACGTAGTTATTTAATAAGTTAATAAGCGAGTGCATGTTTTTAAAAAAAACTGACTGATCCAGATCACTGTCGTACAAAATATGCAAATCAAAAGAACGAAGCAATTTAATACAATAAAAAAAAATTTTGTATCTGTCTAAATTTGAGAGTCTGATGGAGATAGTAGATAACTTTTTTTTTTTTAGTTTTTGATAACTATTGGACTGACATAAGCAATTGTAAGCCTTTGTGCATTTGTGTTTGGTATTATGATGAAAAAACGGATAAAGTTAACATTTGCTATATAATTTAGAACTTAATTCCTTACAAGCTTCTGTTTTAGATTTCTTTCTTGGTTTTGGAAAATTTTTCAATTACAACCGTATTCCATTGTAAAATTAAGTTCGTTTAGCTTGCAATAATGTGTCATGTTCCGATAAAAAATATCACATCAAGAAATAAAAATTTATCATAGTTAATATTCAGAAGACATTGCTGATGTAAATAATGAGAAAAATTCAACGCTAAAAGAAATTGGATATCTTTGCGTAACGCGTAAATTGAATTTTATATTTAATTTATGAGCTATTTGTGACAATTTTTAATTAGTTTGATAAAGTACTTTAGAATCAAGAATAAATGATTAAAAAGCTATATCGAATAATCAAAAAGGTTTTGAAACAAATCAGGGTTAAATTTTTTAATGAAATAATATTAGGTATCTTGTCTTTGACTGATTTTATTGTCTGCAATCATGTGAGAGAACGCCAAGACATTTATTATTGACTTTGCGCTAAAGTAATAATTCCTGCAATGTTGTCAAATTATGTCAAATAGGTATGCGAAAACTGTTTTAGTATTAACATTAGTTCTGTAGAGGAAGTAAAAAAATGGTTTTAAGAAGATGAGTATTTTTAAATAATGCTTGTTTTTATCGAGCCAACACAGTATGTTAATTCTGAGGACAGATATTTAGCAAACACTTGGCCAAACTTTGATTAAGGAACTTAGCTAGATATTTAGTTAGACTTCAAACAAAATATTTAGCCAAACGTTTAGCAAAGTTTATAGCCACTCATTCAGCCAGAAATTTAGCCAGACATCAAGCCAGACATATATCCACATGTTAACACAGCTATTCAGCTAGATATTTTTTTGGATAGAAAGATAGACATAGAGCCAGAAGTTTAGCCACAGTTAAGGTTAGACATCTAGCCAGAATGTGGGTTACACTTTTAGCCAGACTCGAAGCTAAACATAAGGCCAGATATTGAGCCAGACATTAAGCCAGCCATAAGGTAAGACATCAGGCCAGATATGAAGCTAGATTTACGGTGTGATATCAAGCCAGACGTAAAGCTGAAAATTCAAAAGGACTAAAGTCAGCGTACCGCTAATATGTGGCTTAATAACTGACTGAATCTCCAGCTTAATGTCGAGTTTAATATTAGGCCTAATATCTGGCTTAATATTTGGCCTATTGTCTTGCGTAATAGCTAGGATTTTTTCAGGCAGCATATGTCTCTAAAAGTCTGACTTGTTGTGTTTCTAAATGTCTTGCCCAATGTCTGGCTTAGCGTCTGGCTCAATTACTGGCCGTAGGTTTGGCTCAAAGTATAACCTATTGCCTGGTTAGATGTCTGGCTTAAAATATTGCTGAGTTTTTGGCTTCATGTCTATGTTGGTGTTTAGCAAAATGTCAGGCTTCGTTGCTGCCTCAATGCACTGCTATACATCTGACCTATTGCCTCACTATATGTCTGGCTAAATGTCTATCATGATATCTGATGAATTTCTGGCTAAGTGTCTAGCTATATTCGCAGCTATACATTTTGTTCAACGTTTAGCTGTATACTCAGTTAAAAGTATTCCCTACTGAAAATATTCAAGTGACTTCTCATGTTATTTGTCAGGTGACATGTCAGGTGAAAAGT
The DNA here is from genome assembly GCF_036245765.1 of Copidosoma floridanum. Lineage (NCBI taxonomy): Eukaryota > Metazoa > Arthropoda > Insecta > Hymenoptera > Encyrtidae > Copidosoma > Copidosoma floridanum. The sequence continues at coordinate 747,087 of NW_028321899.1, forward strand.
CGTGCCAATTCACCATATACAAGTATCATGTAAAATTGTCATGTGGATTTTTATAAGCTTTCGGCAACTGAAAAATAAAAAGTATAACTTGTACTTGTAATTGCTCCAAAACTCTTAGAACAGCTAGTGTAAGTAGTTTACACGAAAAAAAGCATCTTTTTCCTCCAGAAAAGGGGTTTGAACCTGGCCCGGAACATTGGTAGTCGAGTATCTTTCCCACTTCGCCAGAGTGAATTAGACACTCTGGACTTAATTCACGTCCTTATGAGGTACATCTAAAACTAATGTTTATTTTATAATTTCGTGAATAATATTTACTGCCTTAGTTAACTAATTAACAATTAACGTTTTATAAATGTACATTGTACATTGTCTCATGTCTCTCAATACGTTCGTCAACAGTAAATCTAGTAATTGATTTTAGAACTTTTTTTTGTTCATGGATTTTGCTGAAATTTTACAGATACTTAACGTTCCAAGGAAACAAAGTCTATTTTTAAAAATGTAATGAATATGTTTTGACTATTAAAACAAAGTTACGTACGAACATTAAAGTATTAAAGAGGAAACGGTAATCCACAACTTTGTTCTGGCAGTTAAAACAAATTTATTACACTTTTAAAAATAGACTTTTTTCCCTTGGAACGTCAAGTATCTGTAAAGTTTCAGTAAAATCCGTAAACAAAAAAAAATTGTAAAATCAATTACTAGATTTACTGTTGACGAACGTATTGAGAGACACGAAGCCATGTAAAATGTACATTTATAAGATGTTAATTATTATTTCGTTAACTAAGGTGGTCAATGTTATTCACGAAATCATAGTTCATAACGTTATTATCATAACATTAGTTTCAGATGTACCGTCCAAGGATGTAAATTCTGTCCCAAGTGTCTCATCCATTCTGGCCAAGTGGTAAAAACACTTGACTACCAATGATCCAGACCAGGTTCAAATCTCTTTACTGGAGCTAAGGGAAACTTTTTTTTACTATTTATATTAGCTATTCTCACAGCCTTATGCAGTTAGAAGTACAAGTTATACTTTTTTATTCTTCAGTCATCAAAAATCTTGCTTATAAAAATTTACATGTTACTTTTACATGACAATTCTACGTTATACTTTTATATGGTGAATTGGCACGACTTTTTATCTCACATGTCACCTGAAAAATGAAATGACAAGTCACTTGAATATTTTCAGTAGGGAATACTTTTAACTGAGTATACAGCTAAACGTTGAACAAGATGTATAGCTGCGAATATAGCTAGACACTTAGCCAGAAATTCATCAGATATCATGATAGACATTTAGCCAGACAAATAGTGAGGCAATAGGTCAGATCTCACATGTCACCTGAAAAATGAAATGACAAGTCACCTAAATATTTTCAATAGGGATTGCTTACTGTCTAGCTAAACTTCCCACTTAAAATCTGGGTCAACGTTTACTGAATATGTGTCCTTGGTTTTGAATAATAGCTGACTCATTATCTTGCTAACTGTCTACTGAAACCACAAGTATGTTTACATTTGTACAATAGCTAAGCAATAGATACAAACAGTCAACAACAAAAATGAATTTGAGGACTTAAATTGGTTACGTTTATTTGCGTAAGATTGGATAACATTGATTTCAACACTGATAAGCTATATTAATATTTTAATAATTGTTTAAAAAATGAGCAATTTTGTTAGAATAACTAAGATCTTTCTTGGATGTTGAAAAAACGTTTTAAATTAAAGTGCTATTCATAACTGGATTTATTGTTGTTTTCGATTTATAGTGTATGCTCCAGTTTTCACGTGTTTTAATCACTTTAACGAATTTTCCGTTTATACACTGTATTTATTATTTTATGCGGCCAGATGGGCGTTTTAGGAATGGAGGAAGATAACATAGGTTGGACACGTGATTGATTGAATGTATTTACTCACTTAATAAAAATGCACTATTAAAAAATAACTCTTAAATTCAACTATAACTTTAAAAAAAGATTTACAAACAAGTAGTACAATTTAAGAATATCTAGTATGACTAAGGTCTTGCCCTTGTGACGGTGAGATACCGTCGAGCCATCATCGGTAGGCTAGGACCGATAGGGAAAGAAGGAAAAGGGAAAAACGGAGAGGACAGTTGGGAAAGGATGGAAAGGGAAGAAAAAGCCAAAAAGGGATTAGATTAGCTTGGGCCAGCGAACGCGCGTGAAGCGAGTTTTTGTTGGGGGTTGCGAGAAGCAATTTCCTCAAGGCAATTTCCCCCCACGAGAAGCAAATTTTGTTTTGGAGGACGTGAGACGCGTCCTCTGAAGTGTTTCCGTTCCTGCGATTGTTGTCATGACGGCTGTGCTTGAGCTGTCTCCGGTACAGTGCTTGGTGCTGAGTGTCTGGATCCTGCTGGGATAGCAGGCAACGCTGGACTCAGGGTCACCAGGGCCGATACCGTCGGTCTCGGCCTTCAAACGCTGCCAGTAGGGACGCCTACTGACCTTAGCGTAGCCGCTCCACTGCTCCCGTATAGGCTTGGCCTGCGAGAGGCATCGTCGGGGAGCGACCCCGTATCACCGTAAGTACCTGCCAACAGGCAGTTTATTGTAAAGAACAGCAGCCCTAGATTAGCCCACGTTGTCTGCCCGGTTCGCGTTTTCGCGCCGCGAGCACGTCGAGCAAGCGCGCTCGACGTGCGAGAATTACACAGACACCCGCGAGTAATATCTTGTATTTCAGTTTATATTATTTAATTGAATATACTTCTTATTTTAAATTTACTCGTGAGTGCTTCCTTTCTGTGTGTACCCAATCCCCCTTTGTGTCGTGTTAAAGTCGTCGTGAGAGGCGACGACGTTCAAGGTCGCCGCGATATTTGGCCCCTGCGGTGTCTCGGAGAGCGAGACCCGCATATAAAGTTTATTGGAGGTGTCGCCAGAGGTACCCGGGCAACACAGGCCCGGTCGAGGTTGCCAGTTCCACCTCGCTACTCCGCATCGGCTACACCCCGTAACATTGGCGCCCGACGAATAACCCACGGTTAGGTATCGCGCGAAGTTATCTACAAGGTAGACGACAAATACTATAGCTGTAGCTATGGCAATAGTAAAGTAGGTGCTGTAGCAGTATAGCTACATCAAAACAAAATAGATCGCGTGTAAATAGCAGTGGCTTTGTTTACGTAACGATTTTAAGTCGCTGCGGACTTCCAGCACTCAAAAATTTTTACTTACGAGTGCGAGCGAGAAAGAAAATAATATTTTGAGACGAAATATTACTTTTGACTGCCAACAAGCTTAGTCTGTGAAATCGGATTTTCACAGGCGGCGAACGCTGATCTACGGCGCAAGTAGAGTACACAGTGCGTATACGACGGTATACAGGTATACACGGCTGTGGGCTTCTCGCGGCTCGTAGAGCGACGAGCAGTAGTGTACGTGTGCAAGGTACACTATACATAACTGTATTAAAAATTGTACCACACACATGCACAAATAAAAAAGAGAGAGTTGAGGGCATCGATATCCCTACAGCTGACAGCTTTAAATGTAAGGCTGTATTAAATTTTAAATTTTCTTTAAAGCCTTAAGGCAGAAATTTAGGCGGAAAGTTGCGTCCAACTAACGCTTTGGCGCAAATTCCCCCTACCTGTCAGCCCTCTCTCCCAAGCTTATCTCTGCGTTGCGGCACAGTACACTTACTGCCAGTAAATTTTTATTGTGTAGCGCGCATCTAGTAAATAAAAGGACCATGACAACGCAGACACAAGCGTTTACGACGTGGCCACAAACGTATGCGGTAAGCTTGTCAACGCACCCAACGTACTCCCACCTACCCCAATATTTGGCTGTACCTGTTGATCCCAAAAGTCCAGCCTGGTCGGGGGAGAGTCTCCCGCCTCTGGCAGGAAGAAATTCGGGGTCAAACAGGTCGTACGTCGACTCCGGATGTCGTGACTTAGGACAACTTGTCTGGCAGTGGAACGTAAAGTTTACCGGGGAAAGTCACGACAACTTTGACACCTTCCTCACGCACATTACGGAGTGCCGCACAGCTTCCGGATTGACGGAAGAAGAGCTTTTCCGAGCTCTACCGGAGCTTATGACCGGCATGGCAGCGACATGGTTCCACAACGAATGCGACCAATGGATCAGCTGGGCTGATTTCGTAGCCGAGGGGCAGGAGTGGTATGGCTCAAACGAGGAGATACAGCACCGTCTAACCTCGGATGCGCAAATGTGCACCCAGTACGCTGGTGAGCCCGTACGAAACTTCTTAACACAGCTTAAAAATATTGTGCGGCGAATTCAACCCCCGTGGCCGGTCGAACGTTAACTGGACCTGTTTCACAGGAACATGTGACCCGAACTACAGGATCGAGTTAGACGGGACGAGGTGTGCAGCCTGGTAGAGCTGCTACGAAAAACCACTGAAGCTGAATACCACCTGTAGTTTAGGAGTTCGTTCCGGGAGCCACCCCTGCCCGAACACTTTTACCTATCAGAACCGGCGTACAAGCCCAAGACTAAGGCTGTGGAGGCCAGGATACAGCCCAAGGTTGCTAGTATCAGCAAGACGCAACCTGGGAGCGCAAGCTCGCAAGAGATAACTGCCCTTCGAAAGGCAATCGAGGAGCTGCCAAAGAAAGTGGCTAATCCTCCTGAAGTAGCTGGGTACAAGCTACACGCGCTATACGACCCTGGCGCTACGCACACTGTCATGCGAGCAGTCAGGATCCAGATAGCGAATGCCTGCGGTCGTCAACTACGTCTCACGCTGGGAAGCGTGGCGATGGCCGACAGACGACCGGCACCAACCTTAGGCCTCGTCCCCCTACCCTTCGAGCTTAGAGGGGTGAACGGGACGTGGACGTCATAGGACTGTCCGAGTTAGACGCTGATTGCTATGTCAGCGCTAACTTGATCAACACTTTCGGGACCGTCCAGGATCTAGTCAATAGAGTCCTGGTGATGAAAGGACAAGAGATTAAGGTTCCTCTGGAGGTAGCGGAGCTGACGGCATCGGGCGAGGTCCAACTCCCCGCCATAGGGCTCAACGAAATTTCGTCCAAGCAACAAGAAGGGTTGCAGACACTCGTAGACCGCTACGTAGAGCGTGAAGCTCCTTTACGATGCACTACGTGGGTTGAGCACGAGATCGAGGTCACGACCTCGCGACCTATCAAAACAAAGTGCGACCCAGTTTCAGACAAGATCCAGGAGGTCATACACGCCCACGTGAGTGAGATGCTTGAAAGTGGCGTGGTCGAACCGTCTAATAGTGTCTGGGCAAGTCCGGTGGTCATGATACGCAAAAAGGACGGGAAGTATCGATTTTGCGTTGACTACCGGAAGGTCAACGCTGTGACAGTACCCGACGCATACCCTTTGCCTCACATGGATAAGATCCTGCGCAAGCTGAGATAGGCGCGTTTTATTTCGACCCTCGATCTCAGCAGCAAATACCATCAAATTCCGCTAGCTGAGAAGGATAAACCGATATCAGTGTTTACGGTGCCAGGCAAGGTACTGTTTTATTTCCAACGGTTGCCATTTGGCTTGAGTAATGCGCTGGCTACGCTCCAGCGACTGATTAACCGCGACCTTGGGCCAGAGCTCGAGCCATTTGCCTGTACCTGCCTCGATGACACACTAATTTTCACGGAGACATTTGAGGAGCATCTGAAATGGCTAGAACACGTGCTAAAATGCGTTCGTGACGTAGGACTCACCCTCAACCTAGAAAAAAGCGAATTCTGTCAATCAGAGATAAGATACCTCGGTGTCCTTGTAAACCGAGACGGTTTACGTGCGGATCTGGCCAAGTTAAAGCCAATTACGGTATTTCCAGCTCCAAAGAGTCTAAAAGGGCGTAGGCAATTCCTTAGCATGGTTTTATGGTACAGGAAGTTCCTGCCGAATTACTCGACGGTAGTAGAGCCTCAGCAATGGCAGGAGAAGAGCCCCCTTGTAACGACTTGGGGTACGAAGAAGAAGTGGTCAGAGCCCCTCAACCACCGTTGGAAAGAGGCGCTCAGGCAAAGCGCGACCCATCTAACGCGAGCCTAAATGATGTAAGAGAGGCTTTCGGGCCAGCCGGGCCAAAGCGAGGCCGCCCACGTAAAGCAATCGTAGTGTCGAAGCCATCCACCGCGGCTAAGACACCTGCGAGCCATGGCAAACCACGCGACGATGTCCGAACATGCGACTGAGCGATGGGTCCATCGCCAAATGACGCGCGATGCTTGCGACCTCGACAACTAACGAGATGTTAGTTTTGTAAGCGCCTCCACCCAAACTGATCCTTTTTTTTCTTTCTCTCCTCTCTCCCAGTAATCGTCCCTAGACTCTTTCTGAATGGCGCCTAGGAGGTAGAGTTGGATACCTCCGGTATCCAACGTCTAGTCGGGGGGTGTGACGGTGAGATACCGTCGAGCCATCATCGGTAGGCTAGGACCGACAGGGAAAGAAGGAAAAGGGAAAAATGGAGAGGACAGTTAGAAAAGGATGGAAAGGGAAGAAAAATTCCCGCGTCCTCTGGAGTGTTTCCGTTCCTGCGATTATTGTCATGGTGGCTGTGCTTGAGCTGTCTCCGGTACAGTGCTTGGTGCTGAGTGTCCGGATCCCGCTGGGATAGCAGGCGACGCCGGACTCAGGGTCACCAGGGCCGATACCGTAGGTCTCGGCCCTCGAACGCTGCCAGTAGGGACGCCTACTGACCTTAGCGTAGCCGCTCCACTGCTCCCGTGGAGGCTTGGCCTGCGAGAGGCATCGTCGGGGAGCGACATCGTATCGCCGTAAGTACCTGCCAACAGGCAGTTTATTGTAAAGGGCAGCGGCCCTAGATTAGCCCGCGTTGTCTGCCCGGTTCGCGTTTTCGCGCCGTGAGCACGTCGAGCAAGCGCGCTCGACGTGCGAGAATTACACAGACACCCGCGAGTAATATCTTGTATTTCAGTTTATATTATTTAATTGAATATACTTCTTATTTTAAATTTACTCGTGAGTGCTTCCTTTCTGTGTGTACCCGATCCCCCTTTGTGTCGTGTTAAAGTCGTCGCGAGAGGCGATGACGTTCAAGGTCGCCGCGATATTTGGCCCCTGCGGTGTCTCGGAGAGCGAGACCCGCGTATGAAGTTTATTGGAGGTGTCGCCGGGGGTACCCGGGCAACACAGGCCCGGTCGAGGTTGCCAGTTTCACCTCGCTACTCCGTATCGGCTACACCCCGTAACACTTTACACCATTAATTCAATAATCACTTCAAGCTAACTTACTAAAAAAAAAAGAAAAGGGGTCATGAAATACTTAATTTTCTGAAATTAAAATAAGTGAGTCATAGAGCCGCGTCGCCATGGCTCTTACACATTGAATTACGAATAAAGTATGTTTCATTAGGTGCGCAGGCAGGCGCGAGTTCTCGCACGACGCTTATTAAGTGTGCGAGCACACAGCAGACCGCTTTCTTTAGTGAGCACACACAGATGCATACTAACTCAAGAACGGCTCGGGACAACGCATTGAACCTCTAGCGTTTAAAATGCTGGAATTATAAACAATTTATAACAACTTGAGACTTTTGCTTTGTTTTACAATTCTTTTCTCCCTCTAAGTAAGGCTGACAGCTGTTTTGGTAGTTATGCCATTATCAAAGGTTTGAGAAACACTAAATATATAAGCGGTATAATCAACAATGTATACATGTAAGAAAACTTATTTCCTTAACCTTCTTTAACAATATCCACATTTTTCTTAACTGATGTCTCTTCTTCAAACAAGGAATTAAAAAATATTTATTCTAATGAATGTGGAAATCTGCAATTTAATAGATCATATCTTGAAGAAGTAAGTAAACTAGATGAATTATCAAATAAAAAGGATTAGTCAATGGTAAAATTATTAGAAAAGTTACTTGAAAACTAACAAAAACCAGCAGAAAAAAGTTTGACAATAAAAACTAAGGAATTTTTGATTGAAAAATTTAATAATAAAGTTACAAATGTAAACCAGTATATTTCAGAATTTGAAAAGGAGCGTGAGAGATTTATTATTACTGAAAGCAGAAAGAAGATGTAATTTTTAAGACTTTGTCTTGACAAACCATACTTAGACTGGTACAGTAATATGATGGTAAAGTTGTCAATTGATTCAGAGTGGGAGCAATGGAAGAAGGTAATTTGTGAGACATTTGCTAATAAAAGCGGGTCTTCAATACATTATGCTTTATCATTCAAGTATCAGACAGGGAATTTGGTAGATTATGCAATAAAGAAAGAAAAGTTGCTATTAGAGGTCAGAAAAACAATGGACACTGGAACAGGCATCGATTTAATAGCAGCTGGCTTACCAAATTTTATTGCTGATAAGATAGACAGAAATGACATACAAACAACAGAAGAATCATCTAATAAAATCGGAAAGTTAGAAAATTTCGTACTGAAGAAAACTACAGAAAAATTCACAAAAGAGTTCACTCCAAGGAAGTTACCATGAGCAATATGTAAGAGTAAAGATAAAGGTAATAGATTTTATGCCGAGGATAAGTGCTGGTTCAAAAAAGATGCAATTAAGGTAGAGAGCACTTCTTTTTTTGGCCATAGAAAATTTTAAAAAATTCAAAAAATTAGATAGTACACTATTCATCGCAATTAAAGTAACTTTGAATGATCTGCTACTTGTTAAGGCAGTATATGATTCAGGATCTACAATATCATTGATAAATTCAAAACTACTTAATTTAAGAACAAAAGAAGCTGATAGTAAAAAGGAAATTTTTTTGAAAGCGATTAATGGTGTAAACAGGACAGATGGAGTGGTTAAAGTGAAGTTAAAAATTATGAATATTGAGAAATAGATTTATGTATGAGTTATAAATAACGGTAATTTCAATTACGATCTTCTTATGGGGCTTGACTGTATAAAACAATTTAAATTGAGTCAGAATAATGAACTTAAGATCAAACAAGATTATTTTAATGCCGAGTGTGGGAAATTCAATTTCAACGAAAGTATGGAAACAAATAATTTTGAAGCTTCAACAAATAATCATCAAATTATACTGTTCAAATTTTTCATCAAATTATATTAATGATTATCTTGTTTTTTCTAAAACATTTAAAGAGCATATAATGCATTTGGAAAAATTATTAGAAGCAATAAAAAAAGAAGGCTTCATACTAAAATTTATAATGTGTAAGTTTGCTATGGATTCGGTTACATATTTAGGACACATTATTTTATATAATTCAATTATGCCAATGAAAAGCAATAAATCAACTTATTAAACAGTTTATTAAAATCAATGTTTATTCATTTACGATGCTATCAATTTATGTATATGACAACAATGCAACCAAATTGAAAGCTATAGATTTTTAATCAGAAAGATGATAAGGAAAAGTCCATGACAGCTTTTATCAATAGTAATATTGTATTATCTGAGAATACTCTACCACTATCCATCGACATTTATGTTTGTAATACTATCAAAATTAATGACAAACATTAAATAAAAATTTAGATCCAGATGCTGTAATATGTTAAACAGCGAGATATGTTCTAAATTCACGAGGAGAGAGTTCCATGATACAAAGGGACTCTAAAGATGCTCCTGGAACTTTGCTAGTAGCTCGTTCCATTAGGTTTTCACATTTATATCTCTTTCTTACTATAACTTCACAGCTTTACTTTGTTTGTCGTCTTGTTTTCAAAAACGTATCTATCTCTTGGACCATTTGCTTTCAGTCTAGGTACTATATTACTTTTTATGTTGATGCGACTAGTTTGATTACACCTTGATTTTGTACTAGCATCCCTCTTTATTAGCTCTATTTTTCTCAGCTGTTCTCCTCCATGCGTGGCGTTAGTCTTAAGACATGCAACAGTTGCCTCGTCTTTTAATTTTCACTCTTATTTATATTGAGCTCTTAGATCTTTAAATCACCCTTGGTTTAAGAAAAAAAAAAAAAAACAGAAGCAAGAAACATAAGCTTTATTTTATTTTATTTTGATTCACTTATTTTGTTCTGTTTTTTTTCGAGCAACTATACAAATGTCAAAGTGATACAATTATTTCAACATATTTTTATAACACTTATCGCACTGCAAGATAATACCAAGACCCGATTGGTTACTACGTTCAGTAGTTAGTGTGACTTTGTCTTTACATTTTAGGTATATCGTTAAGTAGAATATTAATTTTATGTTTACATGTTTTCACGATCGCACATTTCCGTAGTAAGCAACATATCACATTTGGACTAAAAATCAAGTTTCTTTCTTATACATAAATTACTCTTCCATATCTTCTTTGGTTTTTTTTTTTACTGTAGATAGATTTTTTTGTTATTTTTTTTTTAAATGTGGCAGGATATAGGAAGAAAATTTTAAGGAGTTCCTGTTAAGTTTTTCTTTTGTCACTGTTGCTCGCTTCTAGATATACTCGTTGGTTTGGTCTTGGACTTATCCTTGTTGGTCCAAAAAAACCAACAAAAAATTTTACTACATTTGGCGCAGGCACAACTGCCAACATAACTGTGCGGTTACCCAAGTTTTTAAAGCTGGGCTTCAACAAGCTTCGTTCAATGGTGAAATTACTTACGCCTTAAGCATTTCTTTGTGCGGTTTTCTCAGAATTAATTTTGCAAGATGACCTTGCCTGTGACTTTACGCTTTACTATCACGTAAGTGAAGGTGTATGTAATAACCAGCGTGCTTTAGACTCTCTTGACTAGTCAAACAGGCATTTTTCATTTTTTGTTTTTGTCTTGTTTTCCTTTTATGTTGTAAATCTTACTATCCTCTTTCATCTTTCTTGCAAGTTACGTATTCATACGTGAGCCAGCAGGTGCCTACCACCAGGTGGCCTTATCTTGCGATCGTTATTGTGGTCGAGGTTTCAACGACACTCAGGGCTATCCGCTGGCCCCCCTATGATTTTGTAAAGGCATATTAAATTATTCGATGTTATAATCTTAAAGTCGTTTATTTCTTACTTTCTAAAGTTATACTTCTATACGCGTGTTATGCGCGAGGGCAAATTAACAATTTCAGATTTTGACCTTGAGAAAAAGTGTGATTGAAGTGGATTCGGCTTGATTCTCCCCCTTTTCCTCGTCCCCTATGACGTACTTCTGGTTTCTTTAACACCACATGATGCCACATTACGTCACCATACATCAAACATTTTAAATTTTATTCTTTTTTTTTAACCTTTTAAAAAAATAACAAAAATAAAAGTAATAAAAAAACCAGTGTCCAAAAAGATTTAAACCCTCAACCTCGTGCACACTGACTAAGGCCTTTACCTACTCTGCTACGAACAATCCCGTTGTATGAACTTTGATAACTTCATTCTATGGTGTAGTTTATAACTTAACTTTTATATAAATTTTTAATGAATGTATATTAAGTTATTTGATTTAGTAGTTAATTAAATTAATAAATGGTTTATTTAAGAGATTAATTTTCTTAAAGATATTTTTTAAGAAAACTTTGGAATCAATCTATTTTAGAACAGCAGCTCTCTAATGTATCAATAAATATTAATTTCTTTATAATTAATTTATTGCTTTTACAACAAATGAATGTTTGTATGCTTTTTCATATTTTTTCAAAATTTTTAAGTAAAAAAAAGATGTTTTGTACTGTACGAGTACAATCATTGATTTGTATTGTGTTTACTTATTTTGTGATTTTTTTATTCGTGATTGAAGTGATTTTTTGACTTAAGGACGTTATTTACATAGTCAATGGATAAAAGTTTCAGAGAAGTGAGAGGAACGCTAAAGTGTGCAAAAAAGCTAGCAATTGTTTTTTTCATGGGGATTTAGTCACAGACATGAATTTATGCATACTTTATCCCCTCTTTCTACATTTATTTTTTAACCAGCTTGTAGGTGTATTCCAAAATTCGATAGGCTTATCTAAAAGTAATCTTTTTTACCTAAAAAAATTAAAATTTGTACTAACTATATAAATGCTATCTAACATCATTTTTTATAAGAATACATTTTATGTATTGATTTTTCAAAAATAGACAAATGTAAAATAATGATCAAGTCAAAAGAGCTGCCATTTTTAAGGGTATTTTTCATGCCATTTCAATAAACGTTCAAAATTTAAATAATACCTGTCTCAAAAATCTGTGTGTGATGAATGTTCTGAAGAGACATTCACTGGCATACAATACTACCTTATTAAAGAAAGTGATACTACAGGATAGTTTTTCTAGTAATAAATATGGACTATAAATAAGTATAGAAGCGTATGTGGTAGATGTAAGCGTGACGTTCCAGATGTAATCCATGGATAGGCAGTTGAAAGTTGCTTTAAAATCATTGGAAAATTTCATGAAAGAGCAGCCTTGTACTTGCCAGCCTACGTATTATCTTTATTGTATCGTGCCGTTATACGTTATTTATGATTGTTAACTTGTTAAAAATTAATTAATATTATACCCAATCAACGTAAGTATCCGGATTTCTACGATAATTTCACCACCTTTGTACACAATATTGTTTCATGGAAGGTATTTTTATACTTCTAACTATATTATTTGCCATAAAATTTTATAAAAATATAACTAAATCGGTATCCAAGCACCCACTGTCCTCTGGTTTTTTGTCTAGCTAGATACGTGGCTTATCATGGATCCATATGCCTATTTTAGCGTACCAAGAAATCTGTGTGCAGGGGTGGCCTCGTAATGTGGCTCTCTTGCCTCTGTAATGCTACTTATTTTATGGGATTGTCAAACTATGCGAGGTAAGGTTGGGTACCGTTTTTCCTGGATTTTCATAACCAGAAAAAACTACCTTGAATATCACTTTAGCGGAAAATATAAAGAAAGTATTGCTGGACCTGAGAATTTGAGGCAACAAATTTAATGGTCTTGGTACTGATAAGATAGTTTTACACGCAATTTTCACCCTCTTTTCATACAGGATTCTTCTAAACAGTAAAAAAGAAAATAACAATAAAGCATCTGTTTTAATGATTCTTACTTATGTATACATTTTCTTTTAATTTATAAATACAGTTTTCTTACCTTGATTCCTAACCTGTGCTAACCTTAAAAATAATATCTAATTTTTTATTATCTATTTACTTCTGTTAATTTTTTTTTCATAAATCATTGTCGTGCATGTAGGGACTACAAACTCATAGTTTAATTAAATGTTTTCTCACTTTAGAAAAAGGAAAGAACTTTTCATTTGTCTATCTGCATCTTCCAGTAAGAGAGGTGTTTTTAAACTGCACGTCTTTTTTAAGTTATTAACACCCATATTTTATTGTCTCTATTTAACTTAACATGTTTCTACTCCAGAATGTCTATTGTAAAGGAACATTTGCAATACTTCCAGGGGCCTCAAATTTTGTATGTTCTTATTTTTGAGGAAAAAAAAATTATTTTTTATTTTGTAATTGGTCTGTCTGCGTCTTTCTTTGAAGTCCGTGTTTTTAAAGTGCACGTTTTCTTATGCTATCAACGATTCCTACATCACATTATACTTGCTGTTGTTTGGTTTCTGAAGATTGAATATAGACTTTCTTTTCGTATGAAATTATTGTTGAGTCTCCGACCAGAGTAATATTTTAATCCGTACTTTGGTTCTACTTGATTCAATACTAGTATGGTTCTCACTTCTGCGAGAACTTTTACTAGCTTATTATAACACTCGTTGGATGTATGTTCTTTAAAAAGTGTTTTAAAACTCATAGGTGTTTTTTTTCTGGTCGAACACTAACTCGTGCTGTTAGTATTCGGTACTCTCATATTTCGTCCTATTATACAAATGCATACACATAGGCAGCTGATCTTCCCAACTATCATGGGCATGTACATAGGCTTCTCAACATTTTGTAAGTGTGTAGTGCATTCTCCTCTTAGCTTCATTTCTTTGTGGGTAGAAAGCTGTACTACTAATTCTATCTTTTTTAACAAATCTTCCAAATTCTTACATTGCTTTGTTCGTCAAGTGAGTTTTATCGTTGAATAATGTTTATTCTGGGGATTCAAAATATGATATAAACTTATGATCAAAGGCTTTAACTGTCTCTTCTGTCATTGTTCTCATTACTTGTATTAACACGATAAACTTAGTGAAACAATCTTGTATTAATAGTATACGTATATAACCGTTACTTAAAGGTTTTTAAATAGGTTTATACTTGTCAATTATTATTTTTACAAAGGGTCTGCTTGGAGCATTGTTAACTATTACAGCCTGTTTTGTTCTTAGACATACTAACTTCCAAGTCTGACATGACTAATATCCAAGCATAAATTATATTACATTCGCTCTGAAATTATATTTTACTAGTCGAAATCCTTTGCTATTTTAATGTATGACATATATACTTCTTCATGGCACTCTGCAGCAGATTTGTGATATTTTGTGATCGTTTTGTATCGCTAATCCACTGGTGGTACTTCTAGTAAACTTGCGTACAGTAGGATCGATACCCAAGGTCTTAAAAAATTATCAAAGCGAAGCTTTTTATATGACGCTTAAGATCTAAACTTAGAGAGCGACTTTTAAAAAAGTGACATAACTTTGCGACATGGTTACGAGATCTCACTCTCTCACCTGCAGTGGCTGTAAATTATACCTATACATGTCATGTACAGTACAGTGCTGCTGCTGCTGGCTGCTCACCAAGCTGGGCTCTATATTTTACAAGTATATTATACTCTATCAATCAGGATTCAGCCAACGCGGGTATGTATGTATGCATATGCAAGCAGCAACAGCTACTGCAGCTGTCACTTGTTTTTATGGGTAACAAGTTTTTACCTTTTCATACATAGAGAGGAACTGTAGTAGGAATACTAAAATGAAATCGTCAAATGCGTACATGCACGAACAAGCGCATGTAAGTGTACCTGTATCACCTGGTTAGTAGTATGTGTCACGGTACAGTGTCTGCTCAATAGCGTCGGAGCAGCAGTTTAGCAGAGCTCTGCTCAGCTATACGACTGTATATATACACAGCAGTTACTTCTCACTGCATGTAAGGTAAGTGACCCTATTCGTAAAACGTGTCCCTATTTATAAAATATAAAAATTTATGTGTTTTTCCTGCAAAAATATTTAATAAGAAGATTGTGGCGGTTGTATATTTTACTTATCCTTATGCATTTTCAAAATTATTTCATCATAATTACGAAAAATTATCAGTTTCAAGGATAATTTTATATATAAGGACGAAGCCGAACGTAACTTTTTTTAAGTACTGTATATATTATGGTACCAAACTTTAACCAGTAATTTATACAATTCTTATGAACAAGTTAACGTGAAAGTTATATCTCGTTAATACAAGAGTGTTTTGCAAGTGAACAAACCTTAAGCGTATTAAAATGTTAAACTCAGATTATGTTTTAAAAAAAGTTTCATAAATAGAAACAAAATTCTGAGACAATAGGTACAATGTTTCATTACTATGTACATTTTTGTCTTATAATTTTCTTATAAACAAAGTAATTTTAAAAATAAGTTTTACTCTTAAAAATAATGTAAATACTGATAAATAATTATATTTTTTAGTTAAAATAATAATCATAAGTTACTAGCATACTAGTAAAAACTAAAGTTTTTACCTTTAAAGATCAGATAAAGCTTAGAAAAATATAGAAACCAGTACGATGGAATTTTCTTATGATTATAGAAACATTTAACTTATGGAACATCTGCTATACATACTTTTTTTGTGTATATAGTATGAGCTGTACATTTTCTTAATTTCATTGTTATTTCTTTCTCTTTTCAGAAAGCAATGTATGCTTATATATTTAACTATATCTATATATATAAGACAGCTTAGCTTCCATCAATGGGGCCGAGACCTCTTACTCTTGGTTTCTTAAACTGTTTGACTAAAGATGACGATTGGTTAAGATTTAGAATCACTAGAGTCCTTATAACGTCCATCAAATTGAACTTACTTATTACTACAAGAACCTGCAGCACTTTACGGCATGTTTTTATATCTGATTTTAGTACCGTATCATCGAAATACGCTTTAACGTACACGTGTAGCACATGTTTATTCATTATTTTTGACATAACCTCCGTGACTGTCTTAGTTTCATTATCCAATACTACTAGATCTATATAGCTGGGTCAATAGAGTGTCCTCATCGTTTCTAAGTCAGATAAGTCGTCTGTTAATGTACAAAAAGCTAAATGTTCAAGGTATCTAAATGGGTGATCTTCTATTTTGTTTATTTTTTGGAGCAAGGGTATGTTTTCCTTTATCTTTAAAACTCATAGTAGCAGTTCTTAGGATACACTGATCTTATACACTCTACACTTACAAGATTGAAAAGGCCGTTTATGTCTTTTACGTCTAAGTGCTCAGCGTTACTCTTCGATTAAGACAAAGCTCTTATTGAGTACCAACTATCTTCTTCACATTCTTGTGTCAGTTAGTCATATGAGCCTTGTGCGTTGGATAATTCGAGTGGTGGTGGGGGGAGGTGTCAGGTGCAGAAACGCTTGCTTTTGCTTATTTATTCTAGATTTTATTTTATCATCTGCATATAAGTTTCTGTTGCAGGTTCCTAATACGGCCTAATAATATGGTTCCTCAAGGAATGTATAGCTTATTTAGCCGCTGTTGTTTGCCTTGAAACGTTAATAAATTAATATCTTTAGTGATATTTATAGGATTTTATAGGATCTTATAGGATCATTATAGGATTTTTATGTAACTCAGCACAAAAAGTTCCTGATCTGCGAGTTTTTTTAAGGTGATTTCTACTCTTCTTGATTTTAAGTTTTGTGTTTGCTATACATGAAAAAATTACTATCTTTGTCTTTGTCCCTTGACATGTTTACTGCAGTGGCTGCTTCTTCTATGGTATTGCTTTCCTTCCTTTTTTTGTCTTTTCATGCTCTATTTCTTGTGATGTCTGCTCACAGTAGCTGTAAGCCTTCCTACACCTTTATAGTATCTTCTTTGCCCAACTCATATACATTAACGGACAGTGTGTTACAGTTTGCAATAATTTAATCCTTTGACATACTTTTCGCTTTTGATGTTATTAAGAAGGCCAGTTACTCTATACATAGTGTATATGATTGCCTTTAACGAGTCTTGTATTGTATTTATATCTTGTAGTGTGGTTTGCTCCCTGTAAAGTGTACTTGTGACTCTCACACCTTTGTTTAGTTTCTCTTACTTAAACATATATTCTAGATTGTCTTTCGTTTAGTCTTGCGATCAAATTTTTTTTCTGTATTTCTCACGATTGTAACTCAAAAACTTCTTTCTTACTTTCTTTTTTGTTTTGCACCATGTTTATACGCATCTTATTATTTCAATCACTGTTTTTATGCATTTTTCTTATTTCTTTTGTCAAAGCCTCATTTGGTGCTTGCCATAGTGATTCCATATCTGCGTCACTTTTTCTGCTTAACGTATTTTTAATAGCATTATTTCATCTACCTGATTTTTTCATCTTACTTTATTACTTACATTATTTAAATCTAATATTTCTACTTGCAAATTTTTATATTTGTTTATTATATTTTAACCCCTTCTTATTTGTACATTAAATACCATTTCTAGTGGTCCATTGCCATCGGCCAACCCTTGATTACTTTGTTTGGCTGCAATCTCGTGTAATCCTTGGTGTGACACTTCTGGACCTTTTGTTACTTTTTTCAATAACTAGATTTCGAGAGAGAGCGTCTGATGCTTTATTAAACGTACCTGAATGATAAATTTTGTCAAATTAATAACCTTGTTACTTCGCTTTTAGCCTGTTGAACCATGTATCTGGCTTTTTCGCTGTATAGAAGTGCTTCAGTAGCTCATGGTCTGTGATAACAATAAGCGTTTATCCATATAAATACAGCCTAAATAATTTATTTGGAAACACTATAGCTAACAGTTTTTTGTCAAAAAAAGATCAGCGTTATTAACTTTCTTGGAGGTAGAACGAGGCGTATTCACGTGGTCCATCTTTCCTAATGCGATAATAATGATCATTATGGTGATAAGAATGGAAATAATAATAATAAAATTAATAATGATGATAACAACGACAGATATAATATTTGAGATAATAATAAAAACATCGATCGTAATTATAATTATAACTAAGATGACATTGATTATGACAATATTTATGATGATTACAATATTTAAGATGATATGAACTGTTACAATGACTGTAATATATTGGATAGTGATTTTTTATAGATTTTGATAGTTTTACTAGAAATTTAAAAAAAAAATTCAAAGTTGACAATAACAATTATCATCAAAGTAATAATAATAATAATAATAATAATAATAAAATAATAACATTAACAACAATAATGACTAGTATAAAAAGAGTTATAAGATTTATGAAATTAACGATTAAACTAGAAGTAATTACAATTTAGATAATAATAATAAGAATGATAATGATTTCAATAGTTATAATGAAAAACATCATAGGTATAAAAATCATCATAATTCCAATAAAAATAAGTGCTAATAAAAATGATAATAATTTTTATGATGATACTAACGATGACAATAATAAAAGTGATAATACAGTTGATTGTGATAAAGACGGTAATAAAGATAATTTTAATATAATAACAATGATAATGATAAAAGTAATATTAGTAAAAAAAAAAACCAAAATAATGTTATTAATAATAGTAATGATAGTAATAATATTATTTATAAAAATAATGATAAGAATTAGGATAATAAATAAAATAATACTCTAAATGCTTAAAATACTAATGCTAATGATAATAATAATAATAATGGTAATAATAGTGATAATCGTAATAGTAATATAAATATAAATGATAATAATGATAAAAATGATAACTATTATAATAATAATAATTAAATTGAAAGAAATGAAAATAGTTTAAAGTAGCATAACAATCATGTTTATAAACTACTGATGGCCAACCATTTAGAGATTATTATTAATACAAAACATAATAATTATAATAAAAACAGTTAAAATAACCTTCACAATAACTCAATAACAAAACTCTTATTTTAATCAGAACCAAGCCAAGAACAGAGACCGTTTGATCATAGTCTTTGAACTCTTTGGGCTTGCTAATCTTAAACTTATAAGGGATCTTTGAGAGTACTTCCGCCGAGTTAGAAGACCATTTTCTGAGAGGGAAACCGCCTGATTGAGCTGAATCAAGAAGTTCAGCGCCCTTTTGCTGTGCTTTCAAAAGAGAGTGAGCACCAGAGAGACAATCGTCAACATAGAACTCTTCTGAGATAATTTTGGCGGCTCTTGGATGTGAATGAATACTATCCATTGCCAGCTGTCGAAGAACACGAGTAGCTAAATGTGGCGAGCTGACTAGGCCATAAGTGACTGTAGTGAGTAAATAAGTTTTTACTAGATCAGCTGGTTGTAAGCGCCAAAGAATAGCCTGAAAGACCTGATCCTCAGGGTGAACCATTATCTGTCTGAACATTTTCTCCACATCAGTAGTGAATACAAAACTATAAAATCTCCATTTAAGAATGATCTCAAACAAATTATGTAATAAATTGGGGCCTGGATGCAAAACGGAATTTAACGAATAACCTTCACGATTTTTGAATGATCCATTAAATACAACTCTTAGTTTTAAAGTTTCACCGTTAGATTTATAAACACCATGATGGGGTAAAAAATATTGAGCACGATTAAGTTCATGATCTTTCCTCATATGCCCCAAGGCTGAGTACTCAGTAATGAACTGGTAATAAGCCTTATACAATTCAGGGTCTATGAGGAATCGTTGCTCTAGCTGCTTGAGCATGGACAATACAGCCTGATGCCAGAACTTATTAGCAGCTTTAAGGTCGTCTGTCAAAGCTTTAAAGGGCAAACGAACCACATACCGGCCATCAGGTTGCCTGGAATGAGTGTTAGAGAAATGCTCTTCACATTCAGATTCCTCAGGACTTAACGTAGGTTTAGACATGGGCTCCTCAATCAACCAAAACTTATGTACAAGATCAAAAAGATTAGAATTATCTATGATATGTAAAGAAACTGGGTTTGTTGAATTATACGACGATGATGAAGATACTGGGCCGAACAGTAGCCAACCTAGTTTGGAAGATTAAGCTATGGGTTGACCAGCTTCACCTCTTTTAACAAAATTATTCATTATTGCAGCATAAACAGATGCATCAAGTAATAAATCTATTTTATCCAGCCTCAAAAAATTGGGATCAGCCAATTGCAGACCCTTTATATGGCTTGAGTTTATTACCTCACGACAAACTGGAGGTTTATAAGAAGTGATCCAAGGCACTACCAAAGCTTCGACTTTTAAACTAAAATTGGATTCAAAATGAGGTTGAATTTTGAATTAAACTGACTGTTTTACATTTACAGTTTGGTCTCCTATACCAGACAACGAGATTTTGGTACTGCAACTCTTAAAATTCAATAACGTGTATAATAATAATAAGTTATAAAGAGATTTGAAAACAAGAGATGATTGCGAGCATTTGTCAATTTATGCTCTCACTTTGAGACTCAAACCATTAGAATCAACAATATATACCACTGCAGTGGCAAGAAGAACTCTGGGTGCTCTGGGAAAGTTCACTTCAGAAGCAATACCGACATTAAGACATGACCTGTTTTTAGGATCAGGATTCTCGTTATTCTATTCATCATTAGGTTTGCCCTTGTGAGAATCAAACTCATCTTTATGCATCAATGTGCTTTGCCTTTGATGACATTTAAAGCAATTAAATTTTGATGTGCACTTATTTGAACTGTGTTTACCAAAACAATAAGGACAAATTCTTTTGCTTTCAACAAAACTCTTTTTTTCATTCCAAGGCTTTGATTTGAAACTGTCCCATTGGTACAACTTATGAGTTTGATTACAGAACAAGCATTTTGGTGTGTTGGTTTCAGAAGAATGAGCTGCAGTTTAATGCACTACAACTGACTTATTAGGTGTATTTGTTTCAGAAGAATGAGCTGCAGTTTGATCTACTACAACTGACTTATTAGGTTTGCTCCTTTGGCTCGGATTGATCCGGATTAATTAATAATAAAACTATAAGGTTACGTACATTCACAATTATAATAATAATGCTACTCATAGTAATGATAAAAAAAATAGTAATGATGATGAACTATTACTATTTTTTATATTGCTAGTGAGCATAATAAACATAACAAGTGTAAAAATGACGACAATAATTATAATAATGATGATGATGATAATAATAGTAATGATGACAATGATAATGTTCATAATAATGCAAATAAAAATAACGAGGCTATCCTTGTTAAACCAGCAGAAGAAAAGTCATACGCAGAAGTACTAAGAGTATTTCGTAACGCTGTCGACCCAAGAGACTGCGGCGGGGAGATTACAAGAATACGCAGCACGAAGGCTGGTTGTACTCCGACGGAGCTCGCCAAAACATCAAAGACAAGGAAAAGTTAACGCAGGCCATCTCACTCGCTATCAGTACCGCAGAAAAGGTACAATCAAAGAAACCTAGAGTCACCTTGAAAGTACTGGACTTGGAAGCAGTCTCCGATAAAAAGAAAGTTATAGCAGCCATCCAAGAGACTGCTAAAACCGGAAAAGACCCAGAAGAAATTAAAGTGGCTATATTATTTCCTGCCAAATCGATGGCAGGAAATAATAGTGCTGGCCAAAATAGACGAGGCAGGCGCTTTGTTTCTTTTGAGAAAAAAGACGAGAGCAGTAGGATAGATCCGGTGCCGACTAAGGCGCAGGATCATCGTCTAGCAATGCTACTGCTGCCTGGGATATGGGCACACAAGATACGACTGTAGAGGCCCAGACCAATATGGCCTCTGCTAGAGATGCGGTAAAGACAAACACAGAGCTAAGGACTGCAAGGCCAAACCATGATGTGTCCTATGCAGTGAATCAACGCATGAAGAAAAGATTACCAATCTTGTGCATGGATTCGAAAAATGCAGAGTCTTTAAACAGGTCCTGGGCAGAAGAAAAAGAATCCTGGCATAATGCCTAAGGTTTTCCAAGAAAACATAAACAGGGCAATGGATACAGATGCCCCTCTGCCACAAATGTTATTTTAAAAGAAGGGTAGACGTAGCTCTCATGAGCGATCAGTGCAAAAACTATAAGCTGCCTAAGTGGCTCAGCAACGCAACAAATATGTTGGCCATTTTAGTTCTTAAACCAGACAAAATCTGCCAAGACGCAAGCAGATCAGGAAGAAATTTTATCTGGTTAAAAGGTGAAGGCATTATGTATGCCAGCTGCTACTTTTCACAAAACACTAGTATCGAGGAATACAGGAAAAGAAAGAATCACCTTGAAGATACTATTAGGGTTAGCATAGAAGGCTACCTTATAGTCACTGGAGACTCCAATGCAGTAGCAGTCAAATGAGGAATGCCTACAACTAAATCCAAGGGCTGGGCCCTTCTAGATATAGTGGTAAGCTTAGGATCGGTCGTTGTAAGCAAAGAAAGTGCCATGACTTTCTGAAGGCTAGGATTTAGCGAATCAATACCAGACATTACACTGGCTTCAAAAAGCCTTGCTCCGAGAGAAAAGGAATGGCAGGTAATCAAGGACGGAAATGGCAGCAATAACCAGTATATCGCCTTCAAAATCACCGATACAAAAGACAGAAGAGGCATAGCACACAAAACAGGATGGAGTGTTGAGAAGCTCGACACAGAACAGCAAGCGGAAAAAGTTAAGAATGGCATTGCTGATATTCAAAGGGATAAACAAAAGCTAAATACAGTAGAAGGAGTACAGGAGCTTACCAATGCCATTTTCTAGAAACAGCATGCAAGGCTTTCATGCCCAGAAAATAAAGGTAAAACGAGAAAGCTCAACTTACTGCTGGAACAAAAAAATTTCGGAAGTAAGGTGCTAATGTCTCAAACACAGACGCCTCTATCAAATGGCCAGAAACAGATTAGAGGCCGAACAAGGGTACTTCAAGTACTAGCTTACAAGAAAAATGATTTGAGCTGCTATAAAGAACAGCAAAAACAGTGCTGGCAGACTTTGTGCCGAGAAGTGAATAACGTCCTGGGGGGCAGAGCATACAAGATAGTAACGGGAGAACTAGAAAGGCTGCCACCAACTGAAAATAATGACGTGGAGACCATGAGGCATACCGTGGATACGCTATTCCTGACGCATCCAGAACTCAAGGATCAAGCAGACTTGGAGCTCATAGAAGATATACCTTCATTTGCCCACAAGGAACTGAAGCTACCAACTGGATTGCTTTAAAACAGACAAGCTTTTGGACCAGATGGTATACCGGCCTCCCTCAACCCACCAGGCTCTGCAGCAAAAGCACCACCTCACACCCTCACGATGATAATGGATCAACGCTCACACCACCTCCACTCAGTCGTCCAGAAAACTGTCCTCTTTTTGGCCTGGAGAACTGTATGTATATATTGGGCTACTGTGATCCCTCTTTTTTCATTGAGTAGCATTTTATCTATGACGTTATCAGGATTTGAAAATCAGATCCTTTCATACAGCACGTTTCGTTTAGCTTGCAACTTAATGCAGTGAAAGAACGAATGTTCTGCGTTATTTTTTTTGTAGCCACAGTCCTTGCAAGCAGCTGTCTGTATTTTTCACATCTTGTTGAGGTACGAGCGAAAGAACCCATGACATAATGGGAAAAGTAGTAATCTACTTTCCCGTGTTTTTTCTCAGTCCATTCCTTGACATCTTTTATCAGGAGTGCAGTCCATCTACCTCTAGATTTCTCTTGCCATCTATGTACCTCGCGTTTTCAGGTAATTTTTCGGGTGTTTTTCTTGGCCTCCATTTTTCCTAGGTCTTGCTCCGTAAGGTGCTTTAATCGTCTTTCCCTTGCAAGAAGGTCGATGGGGATTACGCTCGCTATCACCATTATCGAAGACTCTAAGACTGTGCGATAGGTGCAGGCTATTCTCAAGGATTCTATTCTTTGAACTTAGCCAATTTTTACTCTTTTCTGTTCGACGCTCATCTTATCTCCCGATGTCACAGCCCCGTACGAAATAATAGACTGGGCCATAGACATAAGAGGCCTGCATTTTGCAGGCCTTAGACCTCTAACGTTTGGCATGATTCAGCTTAATGCTGCTACTCTTGCCACCACATTGTCTGCTGCTTGCCTAAGGTGGCTCCAATACTTGAGCTTTCTATCCAGCATCACCCCTAGGGATTTTTCAGCATTCTTCGTCATTACTTCTTCTTCTTGTACCTTAAGAAAGATAATGATATGTATCTTTTTTCTTGTCAATAGTACCATCCTTGTCTTCCCTGCTTCAACTTCGAGTTTACGGTTTTCCATCCATGGAGCCACTTTTTACGAAACCTAGTTAAGTCGTATCGAAACAAGTTACATCGTGCGTTTGACGATCACTACAGCAGCATTGTCCACATATCTTACCTGGAACGTCTCCTCTGGCATTTCCTTGCAAAAAAGTCTGTCACATGACACGTTCCCGAGATTGGGTTCAAATATAGATCCCTGGAATGCCCCTGCAGTTATCTTTCTCTTTGTTTTGCCATCTGTTGTCATATGGATCAACCAGTGGTCCTTAAAACAATTTTTTAATACACTCAAGAGATAGTGTAGTATTCTGAATGTGTATTTCAGAGCGTAAAACATGTCCTTACTTCTTGCTAAGTTCAAATCGTTCTTTACATCCAACGTCATAAGAAGAATGAGGGGTCTTGCTCCATGGCACATGTTTCGAGTGCTCTGAACTGCTTTAACTACTTCTTTTACTGCTCCTAAGGTAAAAATTCCTTTCCAAAATGCGGACTGCCTGTCAGATAGCTCTCCCACGTTTTGTATGACCTGTACAATACGGGCCTGAAGCAGCTTTTCGTATAATTTACGAGACGTGTTCATCATGCAAAACGGACTGAAAGATGACGGAAATTAAGGCTCCCCATGGCTTTTATCAATCAGTACCAGCCGTGCGTTTTTCCCTGATCCTCTTATATGTTACTTGTTTCAGGCCAATCATTTAAAACATATTTTATTATCCTATTCAAAAGCGTATCTTTTTTACTCTTGTTTGCCAACATCTTACAATCAAATTGCGCTTACATTATCTTCAAAAAATTTTACTTGCGAGTACGATGTGTCCATCAACTCAATATCGTCATCGATTGGCAGTCTAGATAATGCATCAACATTATCATTAGCCTCTGACTTAACATGCTCAATTATATACCTAAAACCAGACAGATAACATGCCCAACGTTGTAATCTATTATCTGCTGTCATCGGAATACCTTTACGTGGGCCCAAGATCAGCTGTAATGGCTTATTACCTGTGCGTAAAATTATCTCTTTTCCAAAAACGAATTCGTAAAAGCGCTTCTACCCGAAAACAATAGCCATAGCTTCTTTGTCTAATATTGTACGATTAAGCTCCTTCTTCGCTATTCTTTTTGATGCATATGCTATCGGTCTCTCACTTCCGTCCTTGTACTTGTGCGACAAGATAGCCGACAGCCCGTAAGCAGACGCATCGCAAGCCAGTACTAGCTGCTCTTTCAGGTCATAGTGGGCTAATACTCTTGGAAAAATTAATTCATTTTTTACCCATTCGAATGACTTCTTGTAATTATCATTCCATTCAAATACTTTGTCATTTAACGCATCGTAAGGTGGCTTCAGTCTCTCAGATCTGTTGCTTAAAAATCTCGCATTAAAATTCACTAGCCCCAAGATTGATGCTAATTTTTTTTTATTAGTGGGACGAGGTGCATTTATCATTGCTTTGACCATAGATTTTGCTTCATGCAAACCGTCTTTACTTATCACAAAACCAAGCACCTCAATTTGATCTTGCATAAAAGTACATTTTATTTAATTGAGCCTCAAGCCACTTTTTTGTAAGCGCAAACACCCTTGTTTTGAATTTTTAAAATGTTCTTTTTCTGTACATCCAGTAACGTAGATATTATCTATATACGCTATTGTGCCCTCGCATCCCCTTAAGCACTAGTCTATTTTTTTTGCACATGTGCCGGTGCAGGTGATACCCCTTTGGGCACTTTCGTGTACCAAAAAAGTCCCTTGTGCGTTACAATAGTTAGTAAATCTTTACATTTATCAGCCACAGGAAATTGCATGTACGCATGCTTCAAATCCAGCTCAGAGAAAGAAACGCCTCCTTGTAACACCGAAAAAATCTCGTCAATCGTATGTAACGGGTATTTGTCAATTATTACGAATGGATTTAATGTGACACTAAAACCACCACATATTCGAATATCACTGTTGTTTTTTAATATTGGCACGATTGGCGTGGCCCATTCGCTCACTTCAACATTTTCCAAATGCCCAAGACTCAATATTCTTTCAATTTCTCTCTCTATGAGTGGCTTTAAAGCATGCGCTACTAATCTGCATTTCACTGCTGTTGGTCTTGCATCGCTTTTTAAGTGAATATGAACTTTGCTTTTATTATAGTATCCTGGCAATTTACTAAGAAATTCTTTAAATGTATTACTTAATTCATAAATAACATTGTCTACATCTATTTTGTTTATTTCGAAGTTTTTTACTTTACCAATTTTGAAAGGCCATAATTCAAACTCCACTAGCCATTGCCTACCAATCAAAGCTGGCCCTGAACCTGGCAATACAAAACAGTCTAATGTACGCGTCTTATTTACAAATTTAACCGGTAGATTCAGGAGTTTTCTCAATGGCTTTAGCGCTCTATTATCATATACTTTCAAACTTATCTCAGTTTCTGACAGTTTGTGTCTGCTAAATTTTTCTTTGTAAATATTTTCTGAAATAATAGTCATGAACGTACCTGTATCTACTTCCATAGGTAGCTTAACATCTAATACCATTACATCCACAAACATTAGTTTCGCGTCTAGGTTATTTACAAAACTTATTTCGCCTACGTTGAACGCGAAAAATTCTTCCTGATGTGCCTCATCGGTGTTGTCGTCGATCTCTTCCAACAGTTGAACCTTCTTTTGGCCTTTGCTGTTATTTTCTTTGCACACACGCATAAGATGTCCCTTTTAATGGCACAGGTTACATGTATACTCCTTGTAGCGACAATCTTTCACTTGATGATTTGTCCTCCCACAGCAATAGCATGTGCCTATTTGTTTACCTTTTCCAATCGTTTTGACTTGCTGTGTGTTACTATGCTGGCCTTGATTGATTTGCCTTTAAGTACTTTGGAATTTGAAAACTTCTTGCTTACTTCTATTCTTTTGTTCTAACGTATTATATACAACTGAAACGCTTTTATTTGCTGATTCATTTGCAATTGCTTGCTTATTAACTTCGTCGAATTCTGAGGTTGATTTCTTAAATAAAATTCTTTTTGTATCCACATCCTTTAAACTGCAAACAAATTTATCTCTTAACGATTCTTACATTTTTTTAATTGCAACGTAATGACATGTTCTTTAATCTTGCACAAAATTCTGCAACTGATTCATTTTCTTCCTGTTTTGCTTGGTTAAATTACAGCGTTCTCATAACTCCGATGGTTTCGGATTTAGATGTTCTAACATTAATTTAACTAATTCATTGTATTTTTTATCTTCAAGAGAATCAGGTGCTGCTATTTGTTGCATTAATTCAAACGCACTTTCATCCAATCGCATCAGCATTTACGCAGCTTGCTTCGCATCATCTTCAATATCTTTAGCGATAAACATAAAATCCGAGCGATCAATAAATGTTTGCCAATTATCTTCATTCAAGCAAAATTCTATTTTCGTAGAATCTCCTGACATTGTGCTGTTTGTCTCTTCTTCCGAGTCACTTGCTAATTTAAAACTATCCAAATTATCTTTGTCTCCTACACTTCTTTTTACTTCTTCCTCAGCACTACTATCTTTTACTTTTTGTCGTAATTTATTACGCCAAATGTCAATCTTTTTACTTTCACTGCACTCGATACCTCGTTGCTCCAATTCCTTAACAAGTTCTGTTTTATTCAATGTCTGAATCCAACTTGTTTTAATTTCTCCCAACATTTACACTGAATCTTGCGTCTATACCTTTCTATAGCGTGGCTTACACTTTTCGTATTTATATCACCTTTAAGTTCGTATTCCTCGTCGCCAAGTTGTAATATATTTCATTTATAAATAAAAACGCCATTAAACAATGATATAATTAAAATATTAAGTTTATTGAAAATAATGAATAAACGTTGAAAACGTATGTTCGTATACAACGCGTAACGAGTATTAAAGTGAATTATTTTAACTTTCTCCAGCTACGCACTCGTCTAGTTCACTAGACGACTGGTTACGCACTGAGCGTAATTGGTCACTCGCAATCAGTACAATAAGATCTTATACTAATACATTACAATTATGATACTTATAATGATAATAATAATAACAAAAAAACAAACAATAATTATTATGATCATGATGATAAAAATAATAATAATGATAATAAGATTAATTATTATAATATTAATAACAACAACATTGATACGGCTAATGAAATGGTAATAATGATGAAAGTAATGATGATTATAATAATAATAATTATAATGACGATACTGATAACGATAATGATAATAATGATGACAATAATGATGATGATAATAGTAACGATCATGGTAATACTAATTAAAAAAGTAATCATAAACGTGACTACAATGATAATTATAATAATAATGACTTTAACGTCAATAACAATAGTAATAGTAAGTATGATAATTACATTAATGATGATTTTCATAACAATAATAATGAATATAATGATAATGATAATGATAGTAATAACGATGATGAGGACAATCATAATATCAATCAAAATATGTATAATATAATAATTGTTATAATGATAGTTATAAAAATGATTATAAAAATAATCATAATAATGATAAGGACAAAAATAAAAATAATTATGAGATTAATGATAATAATTATTTGAATAATTATGATAAAGAATTGAGTCATAATGACTTTGAGATTTATCATAATAATGGTGATAATAATTATGATGATGATAATAATTATGACAATGCTGACTACGATGGCAACATTGGTAATAATAAAAAGAATAATGATAATAAAAATAATTGAAACAATAATAATGATTATAGTAAAATAGGTGAAAATATTAATAATTATAATTAATATAATCATTATCATATTCAGTTTATAACATTGATACAGATTATAAAAGAAGTGATAATAATGATGATAAGGATAATAATAATGATAATGATGGTCATGATTATGATAATGAGGATAATTATTATAATACTAATAATTATTATTATTCTTATTATTATTATAATTACGATGATAATATAGATGATAATGATGATGATAATAATGATTATGATAATGATAATAATAATAATAATAGTAATAATAACAAAAATCATAACGATTATGATAATGATTATGATGATAAAAATAATTATAAATATAAAAGACATTATTATCATAAAAATAATGAAAATGATAATAATGATGATGATGTTAATAATAATGATGATGACCAAGTTGACAATGATAATGATAATGGTGATAATGTTGATGATGACAATAACGATGATAATGATGATGGTAGAAGTAATTATGATAATGATAATGTACATAGTAAACATAATGATTATGATAATAATGATAATGAAATAAAAATAATAATAACAAAGATTATAGTAATGAAACTGATGATAACAATAATGATGATGATGATACTAATAATAATAAATCTAATGTAGCCAATGATAAAAATGATTATAATAATGATGAGAATAGAAATAATAACAATGATGACGATAATAATAAGTATGATAATATTGATAATTATATTGATAGTGATGATGGTGATGATGATAATAATAATAATAATAATAATAATAATAATAATAATAATAATGATAATGATAATAATAATTATGATAATGATTATAAAAATGACGAGTAAAGTAATTATTATTATTATGATAATGATAAAAATAATAATGATGATGATAATAAGTATAATATTGATGATATAATCATAATTAATATAATAATAATGTTTATAATAATTATGATGTCAATGAATGATCATTATTATATCGGTTATAATGATAACGATAATAATTTATATGACCATGATGGTCATGATTATGATAATGATAATATTAATAATGATAATAATAAAAATAATGATTCTCCATATGATATGATAATATTCTATCAGTATTATCATCATCATTATTAAAGTTATTATCATAGTCATCATTATTATCATCATTTTTATTTTTATAATAATAATAATTATTATTATTATTTTAATTATCGTTCACTTTAGAAGTAGCAGGTGGAAGTATTGTGACAAGGCAACCGTTATCTTCTTTTTTTTTATATGGTTTGAGAGAAACTTACAC
This sequence comes from Copidosoma floridanum, assembly GCF_036245765.1. NCBI lineage: Eukaryota > Metazoa > Arthropoda > Insecta > Hymenoptera > Encyrtidae > Copidosoma > Copidosoma floridanum. The sequence goes on from NW_028321899.1 coordinate 777,457, forward strand.
ACTCACATTAATTCCTTTGTGTCTTAAAGCAACGGCTAATAAATATGTAGCACTTTAAGTGTCAGTTGCTTCCACTGCCTACTTTTTTACCAGTTTAAGCCTACGGGCGAGTGCTCTGCTCGAGCTTGGTTTACTCCTTGCTCGGCCACGAACTAGTACGTAGCTCTTCGCAGCACTAATGCCATGACGCATTGACGTCGACAAGTAGCACATCTCAAGGCCCTTTTGCCATTTTCTTTTTGCCTCGTCAATACCTACCTGTGACTTCTGTTTCTTCAACAGTCAGCTTATCTTTTTGTGTTAGTTTTATTTAATTTAATTGCTTTTCTTCGTTTTTGTTTTCCCGACAGTCACTATGTACTTTAATAGTCTGATTTAAAGTTTATAATTTTGTATCTTTTCAAAGCAATTTTTCAATAGCTTTATTCGCACATTACATATTGTTAACGTATTTTGACTTTCCTCGTTTAAATATATAACTCTGCATTACTGTTATTTTGTAGTTTAATTTAGTAAGTTTTCAAGTCCGTTTAAGCACTATAATTAATCTTTTTCTTCTAATTCAATAAATTCAAGAAACTATTTATTAAACATTTTTGTACTTATGCATGCGCAAAAATTTATTATTTGTTATGTGACTAACTTGGCATTCTAAACATAATACAAATTTATATCCACGTAATAATATGAGTCTTTTTTTTTTGTGTAAACTCTACGTTAACTTGAGGGTGGAAATTAAAAAATTATTACAATTTTTTTAACAAGTTTATGAGAAATATTCATTGTTAGCAGAGCGTGGTTAGAAAGCTAAGAGGTCGTTGAAAGGGCAACATGTCATTGGTGAGATCACTTACAGTGAGTGCCAATCAGCAGTGAGGGAGATAGAGCGATAATTGCCGAGCGAGGAAGCTATCAGTTTCTTTGTGCAGTGATTCGTAACAAGGACCCGAGGCGTAGACTGGGATCTTTTTCTCCTTTTTTGCCCCGCGGAACTTATAACACAAGTCATTGTCTTTGGCTATACATACATTAAGTGGTGGGGAAGAGACGTGTTATTTTAGATCTACTGGGAAGCTAACATCCATCACTCTTTCTTTTTTTTTTCTCACATTTGCTTACGATCTCGCTGGATGACGCGCACGTTGATAGCCGTTTAGTTAGTTTTGTTGCGCATTAGTATAGTAATTGATTTCATACTTGGGTTTTCTTTTTCTCTTTAAATTTATTAATATTTGTATCCATTTCGCATCCATATAATTTAAATATTTTAATATGGATAAATTACTGAAATCTCAAATTAAACTATCGCAAATGGTAACAAACTTTTATTTTAATTCCACCGATAAGGTTTATGCAAAAGTCAAACATGATTACATTTTAAGACGAGATTAGAGTTACTCGAACAATATTGGAAATCTTTTAACCAACCTCATAAGGAGTTGCTTGAATTTGAGGAAGACTTAGAGGAATATGATTACTTTAAAAACGATGCTTATACAAGAATTGAGGCTAAGTATGTTAAATCAAACGTGCTTATCATAACAAAAATTTAAGCTTTACAAGGCCTGACCCCACCTCCCTGCGATGATCTGCGTCTTATACCTATTATTCAAGATATCCAAGCTTTTCTTCCCCCTCTGTCATTGCCAACATTTTTGGGCAAACAGGACGAGTGGGAGAGCTTGAAACAGCGTTTTACTTGGCTTATAATAGATAAGCCTTTGATTCCCCGTATCACAAAAATGCAGGATTTATTGAGTGCAGTCCAAGGTATTGCAGCACAACGGCTACAAGGTTCAGAATTAAGGGAGGATAATTTTGATGTCGCGTGGCATAAATTAGTACGACGTTATGATAATAAAAGGATAAGATTAAACAACGCTTTAGATAACCTCTTAAATCTTCTGGTAGTTCGCACTTGCAACGTACAAGACTTTAATGATATTCTTGATCACGCTGAAGCTCCAGTCCACACACTTGAAGATCTTGAATGCCCCACTGATCAAACTAATTATTTTATAGTTTTTTACGTTGCACGTTAGCTCGATGCAGCAACTCAGGAAGCTTGCGAGATTGCAGAAGAAATTAAGGAGGGATTTTCCACGTATGAAAATCTAGTTAGATTTCTTAAAGGTCGCATACAGTTTCCACAGCAAGCACGAACGTCGGGATTTTCGAGTGACCATTGCTCAAAACGTAAATATACCCAAATTTCACGCGTAATTACGAAAATACTTTCAGTTAATACTACTTAAGCTAGTTGTGACCCAATATCTCTAACTAGTTGCACACTTTGCAACAGTAAGCATTCACTTAACCGTTGCTATAAATTTAAAAAGATGAGCCAAGCTCAATGTTGGAATATATGTAAGCGTGAAAAGATCTGCGTAAATTACCTAAAAAATACACATTTTGCAGATAAATTCCCTTCCATGTGTTACGTATTAAGGTAAGCACAATACACGTTTACACTATGATAGTGCTCGACCTTAAATTCCTCAAAATAATTCAACTAAGCCACAATTGATACTAGACGCTAACGTTGGTTCAGGTGTCAGTAGTCATACGCAAACCCATCCTTAGGAGATAATACATTAACACTGTGCTTCGGTAGGCTCTTCGATCTTATTAGCGACAGCTTTGATTTAAATATTCAACGATCATGGTGATTCTCTGATCATAAGAGCCTTAATTAATTCAGCCTCAGAGAGATCGTTTATATCTCAACGCGTCGTATCACAGTTGAGTCTTGTTACAAGGAGGGTTGATTTATTGGTCACAGGAGTAGGAGGTGCAGTAGGATCGAAGGTTCGTAGCGAGGCTAGTTTCATTATTGGGTCGAATAAACTAGAAAACTTTCAACATGCAATTTTCGCTTTGGTTTTATCGGAGCTTAGCCAATTTTTGCCGAAAAATAAAGTTACCAATACTAATTGGCCCCATTAAAAAGATATTGATTTGGCTGATCCTCGCTTCTCTGAGCCAACACGAGTAGATTGCATATTGGGGGCTGATGTGTATCCTTTGATCGTACTCAGTGGATTAATTAATGATCCATCCAGCACTCCGTTAGCACAACACTCAGTTTTTGGTTGGTTGTTGATGGGCCTTATTGCAGTTACTCAATGTTCCAATAGTAATTTTATTTAAACTTTCCATACTGATACTAAACATTCAGTCGAGGATCCTTTATTGAAATTTTAAGAAGTTGAGGGAGTGCTCCGCAAGTCTCTTTTTAATCAGGATGAGCAATTTTTCGAGGATCACTTCCGTCAAACACACTTTCGAAATTAAGATGGCAGATTCGTTGTTCGTTTACCTATGAAAGATAACGCAAATTTTAGAAACACTTGTGAAATATCTGCTGCTTTTTTACTGCGCTCTGAGAGAAGGCTAAAACGCAACTCGGACCTTGCAGCAGCTCATGATAATTTTATGCGAGAATATGTTGATTTAGGTCATATGCAACTTGTACCTCCTGATCAGCTACATCGATTTGCATATTCTATGCCGCATCATGCTATCACGAAACCCGATAATCCTAGAAAGGTGCGCGTAGTCTTTAATGCATCGCAAAGGGACTCTTATGATATTTCTTTGAATGATTCGCTGTTGCCAGGACCCAAACTGCATTCTGATATTCTGATGGTCTTGACTAGGGAGCGATTTAATAAATATGTATTTACCACAGATATAAAAAATATTTTTAGACAGATACTTGTATGCCTTGAAGACTGTGACAGGCAGAGGATCTTATGGCGCTACAGTGACGATCAACCAATTCTGGATGACAGGTGCCTTACCGTAACCTACGGTACAACAGCTGCTCCTTTCCTGGCGTCTCGTGTTATGCAACAGCTGGCAACAGACGGCTCGGCCTCATATCCACTCGCTGCAGAGATAGAAAATAGTCAGCTTTATGTTAATGATTTTTTCTATGGAGGAGATACCATCGAGCTTGCCTTGGAACGCCGAAATCAGCTGATCGGCCTGCTAGCTACAGCTGGAATGTCACTGGGAAAGTTAGCAGCTAACGTCACCGAGCTATTAGAAGGTGTAGGGCTGTCGGGCTCTGACGAGTTTGAATTAAGATTAAACGAGGTAGTATCAACTCTAGGCATCAAGCGGCTCCCTGCTGATGATATATTTATTTTTAAGTTTTTAAATAAAGAGTCAGAAATTGACTATACGAAAAGATCAGTCCTTTCAGAAATTGCTCGGTTGTTTGACCCACTCGGCTAGATTGTCCCTGTCATTATTACTGCAAAAATTATATTCCAGGACATCTGGCTTCTTGACTTGGGTTGGGACTCAACGTTACCAACTGAGCTGTCACAACGCTGGTTGCAGTTTCGACATGATATAAATGATATCTCGATACTTTAAATTCCAAGGTGGATTGGCTTCAAAGACCATAATGATTGGTACTTGCACGGTTTTTCTGACGTTTCCAAAAGGGCATACGCTGTGGCTGTCTACATGGTAAAACCAGGTACCTCAGTGTCTCTTATATTGTCCAAATCGAAACTCTCTCCGACAAAAGTGCAAACGCTACCCAGGCTGGAGCTTTGTGGCGCAACCTTATTATTTAGATTAATTAAACACGTCGTCAAGAGCATAGGCCACCAACCTACCACGATCAACTGCTGGACTGACTCCAACGTGGTGCTTGAATTGCTGGAAAGTCATCTATCGTGATGGCAAACTTTCATCGCCAATCGGACTAGTGAGATCATGTCTACAGTTCCTACGGTAAAGTGGCGGCATGTTCAATCCGCTGATAATTCAGCCGACTGCACTACGAGGGGATTGTCACCGTTGGAGCTGTTGAAACATGACCTGTGGTGGCATGGACCTCCCTGGTTCATGTTAGAAGAGCACAATTGGCCTTTAAATTCTTTGCTCAAATCCACTGAGGAGCAACAAGTACAAGCCTTTGGATTGGTTGTAGACTCGAGTACTCATACCTGTCATATAACAAGCGTCATCCATTAATCCTCCCCGGTCGCTGCATATTTGTAAAACGTTAAGTGAAAGAAACGCACAAGCTTACGATGCACGGGCAAGTGCAGCTCATGCTTTTGCACCTACGTCGATATGCTTGGATTATACGGGAACAAAGAGTGGCTTCAAGTGTCTTTCATCACTGCGTAACTTGTCAGAGATTCAATTCAAAGGGTTCAACTCAGTTGATGGGTTAGCTGCCAGCTATCAGGTTAAATCCAACTCGTCCTTTTACGCATACAGGTCTGAACTACGCTGGCCCTGTATCTATTTTATTTTCAAAGGGTCGTGGTGCAAAAACCACAAAAGGATATATAGTTATATTTATTTGTATGGTCGTTACAGCCGTACATATTGAAATTGCGTCAGATTTAAGTACCAAGGTTTTTTTGGCTCCTTTTGCTCGATTTTCAGCTCGACGAGGACTGCCTGCCGTGATTTATTCTGATAATCCGACTAACTTCAAAGGCACCACCACTGAGTTGAAAGGGCCGTTCAATCAAACATTAATGTCCACAAAAACCATCGCTGACACTATTCCTATGCAGGGAGTAGAATGGTCATTTATTCCCTCGCGGGCCCCTCACTTTAAAGGGCTCTGGGAGTCAGCTGTTCGTTGCTTTAGATGTCATTTTTACAGAGTCATGAGATAGGCTAAGCTCACCTACGAGGAAATGTCAACTCTCGCAGCAAAGATTAAAGCCTGTCTAAGCTCTAGACCTCTTTGCCCTATCACCAATGAGGTGAGTGAAGACTTGGTGTTGACACCAGCGCACTTTTTAGTGGGATCGTCACTATTAACGCATCCTGAACCGTACGACAAAACCAAGAAGATGGTTAACTTAAGCAACCGCTGGAGGCTACTCACAGGTCTATGCAACTATTTCTGGTCCCAGTGGAGAACAGAAGTCCTACATCATCATTTACAACTCAATAAATGGTTAAAGCCTCAATCGAGTTTACAAAAGGGTGACGTAGTTTTACTGAAGGACGAAGCAACTCCGCCAGCTACCTGGCCTCCCAGATAATTCGTTGACACGCATCCAGGTTCCGATGGCTGGTAAGAGTTGTATCCGTTAAGACTGCCACCTCCACATTTAAGAGATCCATTGTAGAGGTCATTAAGTTTCTCACTGAACCCAAGCTCAAACAGTGTTACAAGAATCAGTGTTAAAAGGACTCAAATCAATCCGATATAATAGTGAAAAGCAATTAGTGGTTTATTGACTTTTATTTTATTGCAAATTTGATCTTTTGTTTATTTAATTTTATTGTTTAATTTTATTTGATTTATTATTTTTTTTTTTTTATTTCATTTTATTTCAAGTTTATTAATAATCATGTTACTAAATAAAGACATTATACTTATGTTCAGATTTCGGCTTAGATACCGCAAGTAAAAACAAAAAAAAAGGTTAGAATTAGTTTGTTTGTGAAAGAATAAGTAATCCTTCTAGAAAACGAGTGTTATACAGTCTCAAGTTGTAGAACTGTAAGCATAGACTCTAATCGAAGTTAGGCTTTTCTATCTTTCGATTTTAATGCCGTTGCATCCAAGTAGGCGGTATGTTCATCTTAGAAGTAGTAGGTGCTAGTATTCTGACGAGGCGAGAGCTATCTTCTTTTTTTTATATGCTTTAAGGGAAACTTACACACTAACATTAATTTCTTTGTGTCTCAAAGCAACGGCTAATAAATGTGTAGCCCTTTAAGTGTCAGTATTCCCCACTGCCTACTTTTCCACCAGCTTTTCCACCAGCCGAGTGCTCTGCTCAAGCTTGGTCTACTCCTTGCTCGGCCACGAACTAGTAAGTAGCTTTTTGCAGCATGAATGCCACGACGCGTCGAAGTCGATAAGTAACTCATCTCAAGGCGCTTTCACAATTTTCTTTTTGCCTCGTCAAAACCCACCTGCGACTTTTGTTTCTTTAACAGTCAGGTTTTCCTTTTGTTTGAGTTTGATTTAATTTAAATGCTTTTCGTTTTTGAGAACGAAGTTCTTTATGTCACGTTATTCGGGGGGCTGGAATTTCAAAACCGACAGATTTTTTTTTGAAACGAAAGTGGTTTACCCAGAGTCTCTTCCTCTCAAGTCTTCCCCCTTACCCCGTTCCCCTCACCGACTGTTCTCCATACACTTCCCCTCTCCCCACTATATATGTATACTGCAAACCGTGCCGTGTTACTGTTCTGCACACCTTTATCCACCATTCCCCCTCACACTCCCAAGCAATTTTGTTTTCCCACAATAATTTTTATTTGACTTTGAATTTTTTCTTTTACAATTCTTAAGAAAAAAAAAAAAAAAAAAAAAAAAACATTTTCCAATAAAGAGATTTAAACTTCTGACATCCCGCACATGAGACCAGTACCTTGCCTACTCTGCTACGAGCGCTGTCGACTAAGAAAATTCGGTTTCTTGTACTCCTCGTGTGGTTCGTAACTATAATATTCCATTTTTGTATGCATTCACTGATAAAACATTTAATTTATGATGAATTATGTATTTGTTTTCTAAATAATACATCTTAAAAAAAAAAAAAAATAATAATAAACATGTAAAATAAAGTTGAAAAACGTATCAATGGTTTTTAAAAGCGCTTATTTCGACTTCGACAAACAAATTATGTTACAATATCACATAATTGCATGAATAAAGTTATTCATTAAATCAATCATAAATGAATTATGTAAAATCATTATATAAATATAATTCGAGTGTCATATCATTTTAATGGTTTTTATTGGCGCCTATTTTTAATTTGATGATTAAATAGCGGCACAATGTCATTGAGTGATTGTATAGAAATAAAACAAAAATTGTATTAATGGGCTTTAAAATTGCAAAAAAATAAGAAAAGAAAAATTTTTTTTCAAATTGATGAAATAAAATATAAATATAACATAAAATAAAATTACATAAGACATAAATTAATACAATGGAATGAAAAAAAAAAAAATTAAAAAAGGGAAAAAAAAGATTAAGTATGAAAATAAAAAAGAAGCTAAGTAGAGGAAATACAAAAAAAAAGAAATAAAACAAGAAATTAAAAAAAAAAAAAAAGGAAAAAATTATAAAGGAAATTAAATCAACAAACAAGGGGGTATTATTGGGTCATGGGACCCACGGTAAGAACGAAGTTCTTTAAACATAAGATAAGTATAGACACAATTTCTCAGGTAACAAGGGGGTCGCCAGACCCACAGGAAGAACGAAGCTCTGTAAACGTTAATACTGCATTCATGTTGTTTACTAAAACAAAAACTTAAAAAACAAATAAAAAGAAATAAAAAAATAGTTTACTACTTACGATGGTTGAACTTTATAAGTACTGTATTTATGCACGACGTTCTCACGAAGTTCAACCATCGTGAGTAGTAAACTATTTTTTTTCTTTTTTTATTCGTTTTTCAAGTTTTTGTATTAGTGAACAACATGAATGCAGTACTAACGTTTACAGAGCTTCGTTCTTCCTGTGGGTCTGGCGACCCCCTTGTTACCTGAGAAATTAAGTCTATACTCATCTCATGTTTAAAGAACTTCATTTGTACCGTGGGTCCCATGACCTATTAATATTTCTTTCTCGACAGTCATTATTCAGTTTACTAGTCAGATTCAAATTAATTAATTTTACATCCTTTTAAAGAAATTCTTTTGTAGTTTTATTCACACATTACATATTGTTCACGTGTTTTGACTGTCCTCGTTTGAATATCAAACTCTGCATTACTAATCGTTTACCCTTTTATTTAGTAAGAACTCAAGATTTTTTGTGCACTATAATTTATTATTTTGTTTTAATCAATTAACTACAAGAAATAATTCATTAAATTTTATTTTTTTATGCATGCGCAACGATTTATTATTTGTTATATGACTAATTTGGCATTCTAAACGTCATACAAATTTATATCCACGTAATAAGATAAGTTCTTTTTTTTTTGTTTAAACTCTACGTAAACTCGAGGCTCAGAATTAGAAAAAAATTAAAATTTATTGAGCGAGTTTATTAAAAATATCCATTATTCATTATCAACATCATCATCATTATAATCATTATCAGCTTTATAATTATTGTTATTATCATCATTTTCATCATTATCATCACAATGACCATCATCATTGTTGATATAACCTCTTACATGATCATTATTAACACCATTATCGTCATCATCATCAACAAAATTCTTATTATCATAATTATCATTATAATTATAATTATTAACATCGACTACATAAATTTTATAGTCATTATTGTCATAATTATCATAAGAATCATTAATAAAATTAATGTCATTATTATCATTATTGAAGACACTATTATAATTGTCCTTATTATGTTCATTATTATCATCACCATGATAATCATCTTAATCATTATCATCATCATCATCATCATGATCATCATCGACATTATAAAAATAATTATCATTATAATCATCATTACCATTGTCATATTTATTGTGGTCATTATCATTATCATTATTATTGTTATCATTATCATTCTGGTCATTATTATGATTGTCAAAATACCAATTAGTATAATAAAAATTATAATTTTTATAATTATAATCATTATTATTTATATTATTATCATCGTCATCGTCATCATTGTTATTATTATAATCGTAAATATTATTACTATAAACATTATCATTATCATTATCGTTATTATCAACACCATTAATATCACTATAAGCATCATTACTAAGATCATCATCATAATCTATTATTATCAACTTTTATCGTAATAATTATCGTTGTAATTGTTATTATTATTATTATTATTATTACTATCATTATTATTATCATTATCATCATTTTTAATAACAAGTGCATTATCATTATTATTATTATTATTATCATTATTGTGATAATAATTCTTTTTATTATCTTCGAAAAAAAATTGTTGTCATAATTATTTATCATTATCATCAACATCATCGTCATTACTATTATCATTGTATTTAATATTATTATCGTTAACATCATAATTATAATAGTTATGAATCTTATTTTAACTATTATAATCATGAACATTATTCTTATAATTATCATTATCTTAATTATTATTATTATTATCATGATTATCATCATTATAATAATTATTATTATGATTACTACCGTCGTCTATATAAATTTTATAGTCATTTTTTCATAATTATTATAAAAATTAGTATGATAATCAATATTATTATCATCATTATTATTAAAACTATTATTATTGTTCTAACTTACTTTATAATCATCATTGCTATTATAATTATCTACATTATAATTATCATCATCATTATTATCATTATTATTATTATCATTATAATTGTGATAGTTGTATTCATAATTATAATCATCATCATCAATATTACCATTATCATTATTATTATCATCAAAACCATTATTCTTATTATCATCATCATTATCACCATCGTTATCATCATCAACATCATCATCATCATTATTATCATCATTATCATTATTATCATTATCATCATTTTCGTTATCGATATTATTATAATTATTTCTATCGTCATTTTAAATCTTATTGTCACATTAAAAAATATTGTTATTAAAATCTTTATGATGATCATTATCATTCTAATCATTCTTATGATCATTATTATAATTGTCCTAATCATCTTTATTGATTTCAATATCATTATTATCATCATTATCATCATTACCATCATCATCATTATTATAATAACTATTATTATCATTATCCTTAATACTATTATCCTAATCATTATGACCATTGTTGATATGAAACTTAAGTCATTTTTATTAAAATGACTATTAAGATCATTATTATAATGATGACAATGACGATGATGATAATAATCATGAAGATAAAAATAACGACAATAAAAACAAAAATGGTGATAATAATAATGATTATAATAATAAAAATAATGATGCTTATTATAATAATGATGCTGCTAATGTTGATGATGATAGTAAATATCTTAAAAATAATAATGATAATGATAATGTTGATAATGAAAATAATAATAATGATAATAATGATAATAATGATGATAATGATAATAACGAAAATAACAATGATAATGATGATGATAATAATGATGATGATGATAATATTGATAATAATTATCATGATAATAATAATGACGATAAAGATACTAAGGATAATGACAATTATGTCCCTGACAATAATAATGATGGTAACAGTAATAATAAATAATGATAATAATCATTGAAATCATCATGATAATAAGAATGAAAATAATGATTATAATGATGATGATAATAACTGTTATGGTTATGATAATAACAAAAATGATAAAGATAGTAATTTTTTTAATGATTATATAAATAATGATAATAATAATAGTAATGATGATGGTAATGACTATGATGATAAAAATGGTGATGATAATGCCTATAATGATATAATATTGATAATGATGATGATTATGATAATAATGATGATAATTGTAATAATAATTCTAATCAGATTGATGATAGTTATGATACTGAGAATAGTAATGATTACGATAACAATAATGAAAATAAAAATGATGATAATTATGATTATAATATCAAAGATGCTTTTGACGATAATTATAATGATTATAATATGTTACATAATAGTTTTGACTTAATTTATAATAGTTATAATAATGATGATGATCTAAATACTAAAAATCGTACTGATAATAATGATACCAATCATGATAACGATATTAATCAAACGACTAAAAAAAAATTAGCAACATGTTTATAATGAAAGTTCTGACAATAATAACTCAAACTTAAGAAATAATAATAGTAACAATTATGATAATAATATTAATAATGCGGATTATGATTAAAATAATGATGATAATGATGCTTATCATGAATATGATGGTTTTAATAAGTATGCTTATGATTATTTTAAAAATAGTAATAATAATTATTATGAGAATAATAATAATGATGATGATGCTAATAATAATGTTAATGGAAATTATGATAATAATGAAAATAAGAATGATAATTACGTTAGTAATGTTAAAGATAATGAAATCGATATCGATGACGATAACAATAGTTATGAAGATAATTATGATAACAGTAATAATGTTAATAATGATCATGATAATGATGTTGATGATGATGATAATGACGATGATCATTATATCTATGGTGGTAAAAATAATAATAATGATGATGATAACGATAATGATAAGAATAATGTGTATTATACTAATGATGACGATAATAATGATAACTATAAGGAATTTGATCATGATGATGATAGTATTAATAATAATGATAATAATCGATAACAATGACAGTTATAATATTTATGTAAATTTTTTTAATTATTATAATAATAATTATTATAATGATAATTTTGATATTAACGACTATGACATTAATAAGGATAATAATACTAGAACTAATAATAATAATGATAATAATCATGATAATAATAGTAATAATAATACTGCTAATTATAAAAATAATGATATTAATGATGATAATGATTTTATTAATTGTAATAATTCTAATAATGATAGTTGTTATTATAATATTAATAATGATTATGATTAAGATAGTGATAATAATAATGATAATAATTATGATAATGATAATGAAGATGCTTATAACAATAATTATAAAGATAATGATAACTAATTTGAGAACTATGACAATTATCATAATAGTGATTATGTGTATAATGATGTAGATTTTGAAATCTATACAGATAATAATGATTACAAGTATGACAACAATTTTTATCATACTCATAATAGAAAATTAGAAAAGAGTTTATAATGATATCTATGAAAATGATAGCTATTACATTAATAAGAATAATAGTAATGATTATAATGATGTTATTGATGATGCTGATTATGATGTTTATATTGATGATAATTATTCTAATAATTATCTCAATAAAAGTAATAATAATTATAATGAGGCCTACGATGATAATGCTTATAATAATAATGATAATTATAATCATGATAAAAATGAAAATAATGATTACAAAAGTGATGTTACTGATAATAAAGATAATATCGATGACGATAATAACAACAATAAAGATGAATATGATCATAATTTTCTTGTTGATAATAATGATAATGATAATTATGGGAATGACGACAAAAGTTATGATTTAAATTACAATGTTGATTGAAGTGATCATAAATAGAACGATGATAATTATGATAGCAATGATGATGCTGATAGTGGAAATAATGATAATACTGATGATGATGATAATCATAATAATAATGATAATGATACGGATAATGATAATGTTGACAGTCAAAATAATGTTAATAATAATAATTATGACAATGATTATGCTGACCAGAATTATTGTGCTAACAATGATAATAATGATGATGATGACGATGCTGATAAGGATAATGTTAATTATAAAAATGATAACCATGATAATGATAACGATGATAAACATGACAATGATCACGATAATGATGATTATTATAATAATAATGACAGTCATAACGATTATGTTCATGTTGTTAATTTTGATGATGATAATAATAATAATAAAGACGATAATTATTGTAAAAACAATATTAATATAATAATAATAATTATGACAATAATTATTATGATTAATATAATAATAATGACTATAAAATTAATGAAGATGATCATATTTGTTATATAAATAACGATAATAATAATAATGATGATAATAGTGACGATAATAATGCTAATAATGCTGATAATAATAATTAATATGATAATGATTATAATAATAATAATAACAATAATAATAATGATAACATCAAAGATTCTTATATCAATGTTCATAAGAATATTGATAAAAAATTTAATAATTTTGAAAATCATTATAATAGAAATTATGATGATAATGATGTAAATATCGAAAATAATATTGATGAAAATGATAACAAGTATGATATTGATTAAAATCATTTTAATGAAGAATATCAATAACATGTTTATAATTATAATTTACATAATAATAATTATTACTACAATATTAACAATAGTGAAGATCATAATATTATTTATGATGATGCTGCTTATGATTTAAATAATAAAGATAATGATGCTAATCATGATGATAATGATTTCGATAATTATGTTTATGAGTATTTTCATAATAAAATCGATAATTATGATAAAAACGATAATGATCATAATAATGCTAATGATACTGATGATAAAAGTTATAAAAATTATGAAAATGATAATGATAATTACGAAAGTGATGTTGCTAATAGTAAAAATTATATCGATAACGATAGTGATAGTCTTAAAGATGAGTTTAAGAATAATAATATTGTTAATGATAATGTAATAATGTTGATAATAATAATGATAATGATAATTTTGATGACAATGATGATGAAGATGACAATAATAATCATGATAATAATAATGATGATGATCATAATTATGATAATGATGATAATCATAAAATTTATGGTTACGATGAAGATAATTATAATATCAATTATAATAATCATGGAAGTACCAATAATAATTTTGATAATGATGATAATCATGATAATAATGTTCATGGTGATGATGATGATAACGTTGACGATAATATTAATAATAATCATAATGATCGTGAAAATGATGATGCTGATCAGAATTATGGTGGTTATGATACTAATGAATATGATAATGACGATAATGATGAGTGTGATGTTGATTATGATAATAATGACTATAATAATCATAACAATGGTTAAATTGATGATGATGATGATGATGATAATAGTCATTATGATTATAAGGATAGTGACAGACATAACAATTATAGTAATATAATTATTTATGCTAGTAATGATATTAATTTAAACAATAATAATCATAAAAATAATATTTATAATACTTATAATTATAGTAATTATGATGATAATTATCAAAATAATTATGACTATGACATAAATACTGATAATAAAACTTGTAATAATAATAGTGAAGATAATAATTATGATAAGAATAATGATGATATTAATGCTGATGACGATAATGATATTAATAATGATAATAGTTATGATGATAATAATAATAATGACTACGATAATAATAATACTAATTACAATGATAATAGTTATTATCCTGATAAAAATGATAATTACGATAACGATAATGTTAAAATCAATGATGATAATAATAATGATAATAATAAAGATAATTGTAACGATGATTATGATGACAATGATTAGTCAAATAAAAATTATAACAATATTTATGATTGTGATAGTAATTATAATGATGTGTATATTAAAAATAGTATTAATGATAACAATAGCAAGTATAATAACGATTTTAATGATACTTATTAAAAAAAAATTAACATCACGTTTATATAGATAATTCTGATAAAATCAACTATAACTTTCATAATAACAATAGTTATAATTATGGTAATAATATTGATGATGCTAATTATGATTAAAATAATGACAATAATAATGCTTATCATAAACATAATGATATTCTTGATTATGCTTATGATTAGTTAAATAATGGTTATGAGGATTATGATGAAAATAATAATAATGATAATAATGCTTTTGATAATGATAATAAAAATAATAATAATGATAAAAATACAAATAATAATTACGACAGTAATGTTGATAATACTAGAAATAAAATCGATGATGATCATGATAGCCATAAAATTAAATATGATAATGATAATAATGTTAATAATGTTTATAATAACAATGATGATAATAATAATTATAATAATAATTATGATTATCATAATAATAATTATGGTTATAATTAAAATGATTATGATTTCAATGATGATAATCATGGTAATAGAAAAATGTGTTATGATGATAATAATCATAATAGTAATGAAAATGATGATGATAATAATGTTGACACTAATAATAAATGATAATAATGATGATAAGAAAAATGACAATGCCAATCATGATTATGGTAGTGATGATAATATCGATAATGATAAAGACGATAATGATGAGGATAATGTTGATTTTCATAATGATGACGATTATGATAATAACGATAAGAAAGATGCTGATAATAATATTGATAGTAATGATATTTGTGATAATAATTACAGTCATAACAATCATATAGATATTCATGATTTTAATGATTATTATAATAATTATAAAAACAATGATGATGGTGATAATAATATTTATAATAATAAATATGATAATAATGATAATAATGATAATTATAAAATAAATGACTATGAAATTATTACAGATAATGGTACTAGCAATTATAATGATAATAATAATGATTATGCTGATAATAATAATAATAATAAAGCTGATGATGTTAGTGATAATAATAATGATAATAATGATTATTATAATAATAATTATGATTATAATAATAACGATAATTACAGTAATAGTCGTTTTTATTTTGATAACAATAATATGTACGATCAAAATAATCATAGTAATAATGATGATAATTATGATGATAATTATAAAGATGCTTTTAACGATTATAATAAAGATAATAATGGGTAATATAATAATTATGACAATCATCATGATACTATAGATAACCATAATGGTGTATATACTTAAATTAATGAAAATGATAATGATAACAAGAATTATATCAATTTTTACTTTACTAATGAGGAAAAAGTTAAGAACATATTGATAATAATAATAATGAAAATAATAACTATTACTTTAATCATATTATGATTTAATTATATTATACTTCAATAATATTATGGTTATGATGATGATATTTATAATGCTGCCTATAATTTTAATCATAGTGATAATAATGCTCATTATAATGATTATTATGGTGATAATTATTCTAATAATAATTTTTATAATAGTAATGACAATTAAAATGATGATTTTAATATTAACGACTATGACATTAATTAGGATAATAATACTAGAACTAATAATGATAATGATAATAATCTTAATAATAATAATAAAAATAATATTGCTAATTATAAAAATGATGATATTAATGATGATGATAATTCTATTATTAATAATAATCATTTTAATGACGATAGTTATTATTATAATATTAATAATGATTATGATTAAGATAATGATATTATTAATGATAATAACTATGATAATGATTATGAAGATGCTTATAACAATTATTATAAAGATAATGATAACTAGTTTGAGAACTATGACAATTATTATAATAGCGATTATATGTATAATGATGTAAATTTTAAAATCTATACAGATAATAATAATCACAAGTATAACAACGATTCTTATCATACTCATAATGAAAAATTAAAAACGTGTTTATAATGATATCTTTAAATATGATAACTATTACATTAATAATAATAATAGTAATGATTATAATGATGATATTAATGATGCTGATAATGATGTTGATATTGATGATAATTATTCTAATAACTATTTAAATAAAATAAATAATAATTATAACCAGGTATACATTTATAATGATGATAATAATAATGATAATTATGATTATGATAAAAATGATAATAATTATTACAAAAGTGATGTTACTGATAATGAAAATAATATCAATGACGATAATAACAACAATAAAAATAAATATGATAATAATATTCTTGTTAATGATAATAATTATGATAAATATAAGAATGACGACAAAAATTATAATTTTAATTACAATTATGATTGAAGTGATCATAAATAGAACGATGATAATTATGATAGCACTGATGATGATAATAGTGAAAATAATGATAATACTGATGGTGATGATAATCATAATACTAATGATAATGATACTGATAATGATAATAATGACAGTAAAAATAAAGTTAATAATAATGATTATGACAATGATTATGCTGACCATGATTATAGTTTTAATGATGATAATAATGATGATGATGACGATGCTGATAAGGATAATGTTAATTATAATAATGATATCCATAATTATAATAACGGTGATAAACATAACAATGATGACGATTATAATAATAATTATAATAATAATGGAAGTCATACTGATTATGTTCATATTATTAATTAAGATAATAATATTATTAATAAAGACGATAATTATAATAAGAACAAAATTAATATTATAATAATAATTATGACAATAATTATAATGATTAATATAATAATAATGACTATGAAATTAATAAAGATTATCATATTTGTTATATTAATAACGATAATAATGATAATAATAATAATGACGGTGATAATGCTTATAATGCTGATAATAATAATTATAATGATAATGATTATAATATTAATAATAACAATAATAATTACTACAAAGATTCTTATTTTAATATTTGTCAGAATATTAAGAAGAAATATAATAATTATGGAAACCATTCTATAAGAAATTATGATGGTAATGATGTAAATATCGAAAATAATATTGATAAGAATGATAACAAGTATGACAACGATTATAATTATACTAATAAAAAATATCAATTACATGTTCATAACTATAATTCTTATAATAGAAACTATTACTACAATTATAACGATAGTGAAGATTATAATATCATTCATGATGTTGCTGATTATGATTAAAATAATAATGATAATAATGCTAATCATGATGATAATGATTTTAATAATTATGCTTATGATTATTTTTATAATAAAATCGATGATCATTATAAGAACAATAATGATAATGATAATGCTAATGATACTAATTATAAAAGTTATGAAAATAATGAAAATTATAATGATAATTACGAAAGTGATGTTGCTAATAGTAAAAATTATATCGACGACGATAGTGATAGTTCTTAAGATGAGTTTAAGAATGTTAATATTGTTAATAATAATGTAATAATGTTGATGATAATAATGCTAATAATAATATTGATGACAATGATGATAAAGATGACAATAATAATGATGATTATAATTATGATTATGATTGTAATAGTAAAATTTATGGTTATGATAAAGATAATTATAATGGAAGTACCAATAATAATTTTTATTATGATGATAATCATGATAATAATGCTTATGATGATGATGATGATCATGTTGACAATAATAATAATAATCATAATGATCGTGAAAATGATGATGCTGATTAGGATTATGGTGGTTATGATACTAATGATTATGATGATGACGATAATAATCAGTGTGATGATGATTATGATAATGATGACTATAATAATCATAACAATAGTAAAAATAATGATGATGATGATAATGATGATAATGGTGATAAAGATTATGAGAATAATGACAGATATAACGATCATGTTAATATAATTATTTATGATAGTAATAATAATAATTAAAACAATAATAATCATTAAAATAATATTAATTATTATAATAATTATAGTAATTATTATAATGATTAACAATATAATTATGACTATGACATTATTACTAATAATAATAATTGTAATAATAGTGAAGATGATAATCATGATAAGGATAATGATGATGATAATGCTGATAAAGATAATGATATAAATAATAATAATAGTTATGATAATAATAATAATAATGACTACCATAATCATAAGAATATTAATTACAATAATAATAGTTATTATCTGATAAAAATAATAATTACGATAACGATAATGTTAAAATCAATGATGATAAAAATAATAATAATAATAAAGATACTTGTAACGATAATTATGATGACAATGATAAGTCATATAAAATTTATAACAATATTTCTAATTGTGATAGTAATCATAATGATGTGTCTATTATAATAATATTGATAATAACGATAGCAAGTAAAAACACGATTTCAATAGTACTCAATTAAGAAAAAATTAACAGCACGTTTATAAAAATAATTCTCATAAAAACAACTATAACTTCAATAAGAACAATAGTTATAATTATGGTAATGATATTGATGATGCTGATTATGATTAAAATAATGATGATAATGATGCTTATCTTGATGATAATGATTTTCTTGATTATGCTTATGATTAGTTGAATGATGGTTATGAGGATTATGATGACAATAATAATAATAATAATAATGCTAATGATGAAGATAATAAAAATGATTATGATAATAAAAATAAAGATAATAATCACGACAGTAATGTTGATAATACTAGAGATGGAATCGATGACGATCATGATAGCCATGAAAATGAATATGATAATGATAATAATGTTGATAATGTTCATAATTACAATAATGATAAAAATGATAACTATGATAATAGTTATAATTATCATAATAATGATCATGGTTATGATTAAGATAATTATGATATTAATGATAATAATCATGGTAATAGAAATATTTCTAATGATAATGATAATCATAATAGTAATGAAAATAATAATGATAATAATATTGACAATAATAATAAATGATAAAAATGATGATAAGTATAACGACAATGCCAATCATGATTATGGTAGTGATGATAATATCGATAATGATAGAGACGATAATAATGAGGATAATGTTGATTTTCATAATGATGACGATTATAATAATAACGATGAGAAAGATGCTGATAATAATGATGAAAGTAATGATAATTGTGATATTGATTACAGTCATAACAATCATCTAGATATAAATGATTTTAATGATTATAATAATGATAATAAAGACAATGATGATGATGATAAAATAATTTATAATAATATTAATGATAATAATGATTATAATGGTCATTATAAAATAAATGACTATAACATTTTTGCAGATAATGGTACTAGCAATCATAATGATAGTAAAGCTGATTATGTGAGTGATAATAATAATAATAATGATTATTATGATAATGATTATAATTATAATAATAACGATGATAACAGTAATAGTAGTTTTTATTTTGATAACAATAATATGTACGATCAAGAGAATAATATTAATAATGATGATAATTATCATGAGAATTATAAAGATGCTTTTAACGATTATTATGAAGATAATGATAAGTAATATAATAATTATGACAATCATCATAATAGTATAGATAACCATAATGGTGTATATACTTAAATTAATGAAAATGATAATGATAACAAAAATTATATCAATTTTTACTTTACTTATAAGGAGAAAATAAGAACATATTAATTATAATAATAATGAGAATAATAACTATTACTTTAATTATATTATGATTCAATTATATTATACTTCAATAATATTATGGTTATAATGAAAATATTTATAATCCTGCCTATAATTTCAATAATATTGATAATAATGCTAGTTTCAATGATTATGATGGTGATAATTATGCTAATAATAATTTTTATAATAGTTATAATAATTATAAAAATGATTTTGATAATAACGACTATGACATTGATTAGGATGATAATACTAAAACTAATAATGATAATGATAATGATCTTAATAATAATAATAAAAATAATATTGCTAATTATAATAATGATGATATTAATGATGATGATGATTCTATTATTAATAATAATTTTAATGATAATAGTTATTATTATAATATTAATCATGATTATGATTAAGATAATGATGATATTAATAATAATAATTATGATAATGATAATGAAGATGTTTATAACAATAATAATAAAGATAATGATAGCTAATTTAAGAACTATGACAATTATTAAAATAGTTATTATATGTATAATGATGTAGATTTTTAAATCTATACAGATAATAATGATTACAAGTATGACAACAATTTTTATTATACATCTAATAAAAAATTAAAAACGAGTTTATAATGATATCTATGAAAATGATAACTATTACATTAATAATCATAATAGTAATGATTATAATAATGATATTGATGATGCTGATTATGATGTTTATATTGATGATAATTATTCTAATAAATATCTAGATGAAATAAATAATAATCATGATCAGGTAAACGATGATGATGCTGATAATAATAGAGAAAATTATGATTATGATAAAAATAATAATGATGATTACAAAAGTGATGTTACTGATAATGAAGATAATATCGATAACGATAATAACAACAATAAAGGTAAATATGATGATAATATTCTTGTTAATGATAATAATGATGATAATTATAAGAATGATGACAAAAATTATAACTTTAATCACAATTATGATTGGAGTGATCATAAATAGAACGATGATAATTATGATAGCACTGATAATGATAATAGTGAAAATAATGATAATACTGATGGTGATGATTATTATAATAATAATGATAATGATACTGATAATGATAATAATAACAGTTGAAATAATGTAAATAATAATGATTTTGACAATGATTATGCTGACCATGATTATAGTGCTAATAATGATAACAATGATAATGATGACGATGCTGATAAGGATTATGTTAATTATAATAGTCATAACCATGATAATAATAACGATGATAAACTTGACAATGATGACGATAATGATGATAATTATAATAATAATGACGGTCATACCGATTATGTTTATGTTATTAATTATGATGATAATATTAATATTAAAGACGATAATGATAATAATAATCATATTAATGTTAAAAATGATGATGATAATGATAATGATAATAGTCATAATGATAATGAGGATAATGACAGATATAACGATCATGTTAATATAATTATTTATTATAGTAATGATAATGATTTAAACAATAATAATCATTAAAATAATATTTATGATAATAATAATTATAGTAATTATTATAATGATCATCAAAATAATTATGACTATGGCAATAAGACTAATAATATTACTTGTAATAATAATAGTGAAGATAATAATTATGATAAGAATAATGATGATAACAATGCTGATAAAGATAATGATATTATTCATAATAATAGTTATAATGATAATAATAATAATGACTTCAAAAATAATAATTATAATAATTACAATGATAATAGTTATTATTCTGATAGAAATAATAATTACGATAACGATAATGATAAAATTAATGATGATAATAATAATCATAATAATAATAAAGATACTTGTAACGATAATTATGACGACAATCATAAGTCATATAAAATTTAGAACAATATTTCTAATTGTGATAGTAATCATAATGATGTGTATATTTAAAATAATATTGATGTTAACGATAGCAAGTATAATAACGATTTTAATGATACTTATTGAAAAAACATTAACATCACGTTTATAAAGATAATTCTGATACAAACAACTATAACTTCTATAATAACAACAGTTATGATTATGGTTATAATATTGATGATGCTGATTATGATTAGAACAATGATAATAATGATGCTTATCATACAGATAACGATTTTCTTGATTATGCTGATGATTAGTTAAATAATGGTTATGAGGATTATGATGAGAACAATAATAATAATAATAATGCTAATGATAATGATATTGAAAATGATAATGATGATGAAAATAAAAATAATAATTACGACAGTAATGTCGATAATACTAGAGATGAAATTGATGACGATCATGATAGCCATGAAATTGAATATGATAATGATAATAATGTTGATAATGTTTATAATTACAATAATAATAATAATGATAATCATGATAGTAATTATAAGTATCATAATGATGATCATGGTTATAAGTAAGATGATTATGATATCAATGATGATAATCATGGTAATAGAAATATTCCTCATGATGATGATAATCGTAATAGTAATGAAAATGATGATGATAATAATGTTGACAATAATAAATGATGATAATGATGATAAGTATAATGACAATGCTAATCATGATTATGGTAGTGATGACAATATCGATACTGATAAAGACGATAATGATGAGGATAATGTTGATTTTCATAATGATGACAATTATGATAATAACGATGAGAAAGATGCTGATGATATAAGTGAAAGTAATAATAATTGTGATAATAATTACAGTCATAACAATCATCTAGATATTAATGATATTAATGATTATAATAATAATTATAAAGACAATGATGATGATGATAATAATATTTATAACAATGAATATGATAATAATGATTATAATGATCATTATGAAATGAATGACTATGACATTATTACAGATAATGGTACTAGCAATTATAAAGATAATAACAATAATCATGATGATAATAATAATGACAATAAAGCTGATGATGTGAGTGATAGTAATAATTATAATGATTATTATGATGATGATTATAATTATAATCATAACGATAATTACAGTAATGGAAGTTTTTATTTTGATAACAATAATATGTACGATCAAGATAATGATAGTAATAATGATGATAATTACGATGATAATAATAAAGATGCTTTTAACAATTATTATAAAGATAATGATAAGTTATATAATAATTATGACAATCATTATAATAGTATAGATAAAACCATAGTGGTGTATATACTTCAATTAATAAAAATGATAATGATAACAAGAATTATATTAATTTTTACTTTACTAATAAGGAAAAAATAAAAACATATTGAAAATAATAATAATGAGAATAATAACTATTACTTTAATAAACATATTATTTAATTATATTATACTTTAATAATATGATGGCTATGATGGTGATATTGATAATGCTGACTATAATTTAAAAAATAGTGATAATAATGCTTATTATTATGATTATCATGTTAATAATTATGCTAAGAATAATTTTTATAATAGTTATAATTATTATAATGAGGTATAAGCTGATAATCCTTATAATAATGATAATGATTAAAACGAAAATGATGCTTACAATAGTGACGTTGATGATAATAAATATGATATCAATGATGATTATGACAATAGTAAAGGTAAATATCATAATGATATTGTTGTTGATGATGATGTGGTAATTATAATAATAATAATATAGACACTTATTATAAAGACTATAAAGATAATGATGATAAACATAATAATCATGACAATAATTATAATAGTGTTGATAATTGTGATCATGTTGATATTGAAAATAATAATGATAATAATAGTAACAATATTATTAAAGATTATGATTATTCTAATAAAAAAAGTTAAAAACGTGTTTATATCGATAATTATATTCATAATGACTTTAACTCTAATAATGATTATAATAATGATTATAATGATGGATTGATGGTGTCGATCATGATAGTAATAACGATAATAATAAAGCTGATCATGATGATGATGTTGATAATGAATATGCTAAAAATAATTCTTATAATAGTGATGATGATTTTGATTAGGATTAAAATGATGATGATGATGATGATGATTACGACGTTGACGATAATGATGATAATTGTAATTTTGATGATAACAATGACATCATAAGTAATAGTGACAAGGATAACAATGATTATAAAAATGGTGCCAACAGTTATAATTCGTATGTTTATACTGATAATAACTGTATTTATATCAATGATGGGCATGTGTTTTATTAGATTAATAATAATAATAAGTTTGACAGTGATGAAAACTGTGATAATGATGTTCATTTTTTAACATGATTGTGATGAGAATTAAGCTTAAGGCTTAAATAGTAATGATTATAATAGGAGTAGGAGAGGCAATATGTTATATTAATAAAAATCATAATGATGATGATGAGAAAAACAGTGATAACAACATTATTTGTATCGTTAATGTTGATGCTAATTAGAATGACATTGTTAAATCCAACTTTGATTACGGTTTTAATAGAAATACCAAATATCGTATCAGAAAGATCAGCTTTAATAAATGTCAAACAAGAAAATAATGATGATAACTAAGATTATGGTAAAAAATTGTGATAACAATTTAGCTGATTATGATTATTGTAATCATGAGAATGATATTGATGATAACTGCGTTTATTGTAACGATGGTTATAGTGAATTAGGTAATAAAAATTTGTTAAAAAAAAAAAAAACATAGGGTAAAATGATTATGAGTAGGAAAATAATCATCTTGAAGACAACAGTGCAGACAGGAATAACAACGTCAGTAACGATGATTGTAACGATGCTTATTTAAGTAGTTAACGGTGTCAAAGATGATGAGAGTTTTAGAGCTTATGACGATGATAATGATGATGAAGATGGCGATAATGGTAACGAAATTAATAACGCTTACAATATATATTTTATAGCTGAAAAGGTTAACGATTACAATAAATATAATAATTATATTATTAATATTGATAATTATCATTATAATACTAATTTTAACAATAAAGTACTTCATAATAGTAATACACATTATTCAAACAAGAATAATTATGTTATCAATAACTATTCCTATTATGACGTCCTTTTAGTGATAATTGTAATAGTATAATGATAATAGAAATGATAATGTTGTTGACCATGGTGATAATAATAATGACCTTGTTAACACTGTTACCATTTGCATAGTGCTTATTATTATTTTTATTATTTTTATTACAAGTTTTATCATTATTACTATTATTAATTGTGTTGTTACTATTTTTATTTTCACTATCGTTATGACATTTTTAATTGTTATTATCGTTATCATTTTTGTTATTGTTATCGTTATCGTTATTATAATCGTTATTCTTAGTATTTTTAATAACAGAAATCTCAATGTTATTAACATTTTTACTGTTATTTTTATTGTTAGTATCACAGTTATTGATGTTGCTTTGCTGTTGTCTTTGTTATTGTTTTTTTTTTGTTATTGTCGTTCGTAACGTCATTGTTGTTTTTACTATTTTCAACTTTAGTGTCATATTCGTTTCTTTTTTTTCATAATCGTTAATATCACTTTCTTTTTACCTGTTATAATTTTTTCTATTAAAGTTATTGTAATGAAAGAATTTTGAATATTATCGTCACTCTTGTTATTTGCATCGTTAATATTATCATTTTTCTTGATTCTCTTATGATTGTCATCATTATTCATTTTGTTATTACATAAATTGATCGTATCAATGTTATTATTATCATCCGTATAGTTGTTTCTATAAATAATAATATTATTATTTATATTGTTATCATTACTTTTGTTGCCGTTGTTGTCTTTATCGTCAACGTCATTGTCATTGAGATAGTTATCAGCACCTTTGTCGTGATCTCCATCGTTAGTGGCATTATTATTCTAAACTTTTTTTTATTATTACTGTTATTATCATCATTCCTTTTTCTTTAATAGTTTTTAGTTATATCGCTGTTATTATAATTCCTATCATTATTATTATTGTCATTATCATCCTTATTATTAGATTATTTTAATCATCAGTATCCATATTTTTTTTCATTAGCATCATTTTTATCATGGTTATGATTATTCTTTCAGCTACTATTTTCATAAGTATTATAATTATTGTTGTTTATTTAAGCCAGATGAAAGAGATAAACAGAAGTATCAATAAAAGTTTCAATTCAAATGCACAACAAACACTTTCAATATTATTGCATGAATTTTATAAGTAACTCAATAGGCACACTTTTTCTTTGCTTAAAAATTGTAAGTATTATAATTGTGCTTTAAATATAAGGCTTCCGTGGTTTACTGTTGCTTATAGTAATAAAGATGTTTCAAAGGAGCACAAGTTTCTGTAACCTACTTTGAAGGGCGTGGAAGACGGACTTACCTGCCACTGCAGCAACGAGCTGTAAATACAATGTTAGTACATAAAATTCAGCTATGCACTATTGAAGTACACGCGTAGACACTCTTTATTAGGTTTAATCTGTAAAATCATGCTATTTTCAGCTTAAATAAAATGAAAACTAATAATAACTAGTATAAAATTACGGATGTTGCAAATAGTCTCAAGGTTGACAGACAGAAATGCCAATGAATAAAAGTCACTGAAATTTGAAAGATGTGGGTCACTTTTTCACTAACTACAACTGATCAAACTGAATTTATTTTTAAGTTTATTGCAGAATAACTTGAAGTTGACGTAAGAAAAAATTAATCCAAACATAAACTTAAAAATTGCAAAGAAACAAAAGTTTGACGCAATTATTTCTTTAGCTATGCTAACTCTAGATTTCTTACGGTACGCAGCTAAATTAATTTATGTATCGGCTGCACAAAATAAAAATTAGCTGTTTTAATGTGGGTGGCACTGAGAAAAAACTTGGCATACTGAAAAACTTTATGAACTCGGCACATTGGTCTTTTCGCTGGTGAGAACAACTTATTATATCTGAGTACGAGTTTTCAGGCTAAATTGAGTAATGAGGAGCTCATCTTTCGCTACAACCTTGTATTGTAGTAAGATATTAAGGAATCACCTTTTGTAAAAGGTTTAAAAAATTAAGTCACTTTTTTCTAACACTTAAGAAGTGAAATTTTTTCTGAAGAGATATTAGATTCTGGAATAATAGAGGGAGGTCTTATAATAAAAAAAAGTAAGAGTAATAATATTCAGCTAAGAGACATCGTGGTTTCGATGTGCTTATGGCTTAGAGTTAGGCATGCCTCTGTCTGACGCAGTAAAGTAAAAAACTTAACTACTGTTTGGATCTACTTTCCTGCTATACGTTTTAGGTGATACCTTACCGATTTTACTGTTGACTTTTATATACCTCCAAATTGTGGGTGAGATACAGGATTAAATTGCTATCAAGTACCTATCTGATATAACTCACGGAAAAGAAAGGGTGAACACACTGTTTTAATACCATTCTCTTTAATTCAGTATCAGCACTAATACAATTTGTGCCTTAACTACTCCATAAATTAGTGCAATGACTACGTCTTGAAATAAACCTATAAAAGGCAGCAAAAAAAGCCTTTGTGATATAGTCCTTAACAAGCTCGAGATGCACTAAGCGAGTAGTCCTGCTAACCAAAACAGCGATGTATCTCTTAAAGGTACCTTAACTCTTCTGCCTTAAAAAGCGTATAGGAAAAGGTTCTGCATAACTTATACTAGTTCTTTGGAAGAGCAAATAGGTGGCTACCCAAGAGCTGGTTAGGTTACTCATTAACTGAGTCTGAGTCTTGGAAAGGTATCATTTGCTCGGAATACTGTGGTCAAACT
Source organism: Copidosoma floridanum (assembly GCF_036245765.1). Classification (NCBI taxonomy): domain Eukaryota; kingdom Metazoa; phylum Arthropoda; class Insecta; order Hymenoptera; family Encyrtidae; genus Copidosoma; species Copidosoma floridanum. The sequence goes on from NW_028321899.1 coordinate 806,379, forward strand.
TTCACCTGACAACTTGTGTACCACGAATAGTTTAGCAAGTTTGGTGAAGTATGATAAGTGTCTACTGTACTCCTCGATGCCAAGTTTGTCCATGATGATAATTAATAAGTAAAAATGTCAACTAATCCTTATCTGCAAGAACAACAGGGTATTTGGCACTTTAATCAAGTAAAGCTGTTTTAAATCTCCCACCCACTCTTATTGAGATGTTTGTAAAACGCAATAGATCAAGCAAATGACGAGATTAAGATAGTAGTAAGATGTTATCTAGAGATCAATTCTTATTCTAAGCTATAACCTTGACTTCAGCAAGAAAATTATACTGTTAATGTAAATAAATGAGACACAGTCTGGCACAATCAAGCTCTGAGAGCGTTAGGTTGGTTGAATTCACTTCAATCTGAGAGTTGCAGCTACAGATAAATCGAAGGTTTTGTGTTTGATTTTGTGAAGGCAACAATATGCAAATAAAGGCAATAAACTGTTTTTTGTAAAACCCGCTCCTACTTCAAGCTGTGTTCTAATAAAGTTACATGAAAAAACTCACTATTGTTTACAAGATTCACTGATATATTTCCAGAGAACTATGAAATATTAACATTTATAAAAGGTGGTTCAATCACCTGAATCGTAAGTTCAAGAACGGTAGGGTGCAGTTTGTGGAGAATTTGTGGACCACGAAACCACAATTTTCAGGTACGCTACTGAGCTGGGCAAGATACCTTACGAAGCTACATCTACAGTATTCTGTTTTGATATAACATAATGCCACTTGGCCCATGAAGTAGTCTTATGTATTTTGAAGCACTTATTAGAAATAAAGGTTGGCCCCTTCGATAAAGCCCCATTGAGCTAAAAGAACACATTCCTTGGATCAGTCCGTAAATTTAAGGGTTATCAGTCCATGCTACAATTACAATTTTATTTCAGGAGAAACAAAATACTAATTTAATGTTTTATATAGTAATGTTTCTCTTGAATATCTTTGGCCATTATTAAAAAAAAATTGCATTAGTTTGTTTACGTATAACTCTGAGAATCGTGATAAACAATCAAAAAAATATGTAACGGCCAAATAGTATAACTACCTTTTTTTATTTATATTACATTGCAAAAAATTTTTATCTGTTTTTAATATAAATAAGGTATACTTAAGAGATCAGAACATAATGTTGAAGTAAAATAATAAAAAGCTATCAGGATTTTTTTTCGGAAATACGATATCCTTAATAAAATGATTAAAAATGTTTTATCCTTGGATATTTTTTGCAATAAGATACAAGGCAAAAAACTAGCTTGACAGTTTATAAAAATTTATCGATTTAATTAACACTTCTTCTGTTTTGACATTTAAACTACTTGACAAAGGTTTTTTTTAAATTTCTTTTAACTTTAAAAATCAAACTAAAGTAACGGAGTATTTCACTTATTAAAAAATGAGGAGGTTGGTGCACATAGCGCGCAGAGGAGCAAAGCCCCATCAGTATACACAGAGTGATCATTTTGGCTGTATTTCCCCCTAAGACCGGATCTGGTGATTGTAGGTAAATGAAATTTGTACCTTATAGATAAAACTAGCTGCTTTATCTTATGGTGCTACTTAAATCGGTGTAATATTGACCGTCTATAAGATGAAAGAATTATTTCCTCTGCAAAAATTTGTTGGTTAGATTTAATGCGATATTCGGCGTATCCGATGATTTTTTCATGCATTTCCACTTGTTTAGATGAAATATTACTAAATAATGAAACAAAAATAAAAAAAAATTCAGATCAATAATTGAAACTACCGCCTTGTGCAGTGACTTTTCGTTCTGAAAGTCACTTGAGTCACTAATGCTTATTTCACTCGTAGATTCAGCATGTAAAGATCATTGTGTTGGGAACTGTTATTTAATGGTTAAGAGAGTAACTAAGCTATAATTTCTCTATTATTTCTTTACAAACTTTTAGACTAGATTGAAGATCAGTAGTAATACCTTTTTTCAGACCTATTTTTTGACGTGTTTCTAGACTAGTACGTATGTAGGACCTGTTAATAGACAAATTGATTCCTACTTAAAAACCAGTTCTCAGATTTATTTGAAGACAAATTTTTAAACATATATTATGACTTGGTTCGAGTTCTGGCTGGAGATATTTTGCAGAATAGATAAAAGTTATTTTCCTAAACCTAACGTACTGTACCACAAAATTTATGAGCAGTTCTTCGATCAGTTTTGAGATCTCGTTTAGGGACCAGTTTTGAGATCAACTTTCAAATTTATTTTAATACTAGTTTCGTTGCCAGTTTTACAACTAAATTTAAAATTAGTTTGAAGACCTGTTATGAGACGTTCTCTTGGACCAGTTTTGAGATCAATTTTTGGATTAGTTTAGATAGTAGTTTTTGGACAAGTTTAAAGATAAGTTTTAAGACGTTCTTTTCGATCAGTTTTAAAATAAGTTTTTTAATAAGTTTTGATACTAGTTTTGGGACTAGTTTTAAGATCAAATTTAAAATTATTCTTAAGATTTGTAATGAGACTTACTTTCAGACCAGTTTTGAGATCAGTTTTCAGATTAGTCTTGAGACCAGTTCTGAGACCAAATTTGAAATTAGTTTTGAGACCTATATTGAGTTATTCTTTCAGACTCGATTTGAGACAAGTAGTAATAGCTCTTTTCAAACCTATTTTTTGACGTTTTTTAAGACAAGTACTGATTAAGAACCTGTTAATAGACAAATTGACTTCGACTTTGAAACCAGTTCTTAGATTTATTTTAAGACCAATTTTTAAACATTTATTACGACTTGGCTCGAGATCTGGCTTGAGGCATTTTGCAAAACAGATAAGAGTTCTTTCTCGAAACCTAACGTACTTAAAGACATGATTTAAGATCAGTTCTCAGATTAGTTTCGATACTCGTTTTAGGACCAGTTTTGAGACCACTTTTAAGATAAGTTTAAGGACCTGTAGTGAGACGTACTTTCAGACCAGTCTTAAAATTAATTATTAGATAAGTTTGGGTACTTTTTTGGAACTGGTTTTGAAACCAAACTTAAAATTAGTTTTGAGACCTGTAATTAGACGCCCTTTCAGATAAGTTTTGAGTTGAATTTTGATACCTATTTAAAGACCTTTTTTTTGACGTTCTTCTAAATAAGTACTAATTTAGGATAGATTATTAGACAAATCGATCCGTACTTTAAGACAAGCTCTAAGATTTATTTTGAGTCTTGTTTTTTGACATACATCATGACTTAGCTCAATATCTGGCTTAATGCATTCTACGGACTTGCTCGAAGTTTTGTTTTAAAACCTTTTTTGAAATGTACTTTGAGATCTGTTGTAAAATAAGTTTTTAAAATAGTTGTAATAATAATAATATTTCTTGCTCTCCGTTTTTGTATGAATTATTTGTTCTTTTAAGTTGATCTTTTGGGGCAAACTTTAAAAAATAATAAAACACGCACATCACGTATTTTCTTATACACAGCACTGTTTTGTCGACTGAAGTGTCAAACTCTCTAAGCTTAATCAACAAATTCAATAAAAAATCAGTACAAACCAATGAATAATAGACATAAAATACAAGCGATATGAATACCTTCATTACAAACACTGAAGAGAAAGATTTAACGTAGCAGTATTTGTTCGCACGCAAGTCAAGTTGGCAAAAGCGTCCACACTTTGCAAAGTTGTTAACTTATAGTAGAGCACACATATTTACACAGATATATTATGAGGTTAGTGTATCGAGCTGATAGACATGGTCAGCAACGTATATTTTTTTAAAAACTTTCATAAGTATGACTCAAAGTATATACGTCTTTTTTTTAATCATATTATTAGCGTCTGACACTATAAAGAGCATTTGAGAAATCAGTCATTTCCTATAATTTATTTCCTTGTCTATTACTTTGATGTCATCCCACTTAAAAGTATGATTATTAAAAGTTTGATGTACAGATACCACAGATTCAGTTTTATAATTGTTTTTGTGATTTCTTTTCCTCTCTTTTAAGTGCTCCCTTCGTTTCACCTATATATTTTGCAGAACAGTTATTGCACGGAATTTTAAATACCATGTTGGTATTTTCTTTTTTTTTTTGTTTTGTCTTTACCTAATTGCACAATGTAATTAATTCTTTTCGTTCTTTTTGGGACAGTATTTATTCAATATTTTTTTAGAGATAATTTTGTTTTTTAAAAAATGTTTGGGAAATATGACAAACTAACAAAACTGCTGTTTTCACGTGTTATACGCGTATAGTTCAAAAATTTTGTATTATCGATTTATATAAGTTGTTTTCTTGTATATTTGTTGATAATATAAGTAGACTATTCATTTTTGTGCAACGTCTATCTTATAAGCTTGATATTATTGTGATGGAACAAACGATCTGAACAAACGACGTTATTTGTATGGGCTAAAGTGAAATTTAAAAATCTGCTTCCAGACATTTCTTTACACAACCAGTTTGTTTTTAATTTATAGTTTTGTATAAATAGTGTCACATCTGAAAAATTAATCCGGCTATGAGATTTAATTTTATCAGTAAATTGTAAATGTTTATTATAATAATGAAAGGTTTGGAGAACCATTCTAACAGTGTTTTTTTTTTATACAAGGTATTGAGTTATTAACATATGTAAAGGAAAATAGTGCCTCCATGCTATATTGATTTCTTTTATTTTTCTAACAAAACTTGACACAATCATCGAGCACCAAGGTTTGCAAAAAGGTGAAAAATCGAAGACCCCATGGGTGTGCCAAGTATCTGACAAAACATTTTGTTATTGAAATTAAGAAAAATATTTTTCAATAAGAATTTTGTATCATTAATAATTTCAGTAAAAGAAATTTTTGAGCCCCGAAGAATATAGTATGCACGTCTTTCGAGACTCTTAGTCCCAAGATTGCATGAAACATTTGTGAATAGAGACACAACATCTGACGATACCAACACATTATTTACCTTCTTGACAGCTTAATTTTTTAGATGTTACACTATTTATACAAAACAATAGATTAAAAATGAGTCAGTTGCATGAAAAAACGTCTGGAAACAGACTTTTAAATTTTACGTCAGCCCATACAAAACCACAGAAAATCAATATTATATACAACTTAGTTCATAGGGCCACAAAACTATCAGATCGTCTGTTCCATAATAATAATATCAAGCTTATAAGACAGACGTTGCACAGAAATAAATATCCTACACATTTAATCAACAAATATGTAAGAAAACGAGTTATGAAAATCAATATTACAGAATCGTTTAATAAAAGACGTATAACACGTGATGACAGTAGTTTCACCTGTTTGCTATATTCTCCTAACACTTTGAAAAAACAAGATTATCTGTACAAAAATTTAAAATGAGTAATATCCAAAAATACCGAAAAAATTGAATCAAATTATGTAATTAGGTAAAGACAAAATGAAAACGTAAGAAAATACTAACGTGGTATACAAAATTCCATGCAATGACTGCTCCACAAAATACATAGGTGAAACAAAAAGAGCACTAAAAAAGAGGAGAAAAAAACACAAAAAAAATATAAAACTGAGACTGTGATATCTGTACATCCAACTTCGAATAATAAGACTTCTAAATGGGACGACATAAAAGAAGTAGACAAGAAGCCAAATTATAGAAATCGACTGATTTCTGAAATGCTCCATATAGTGTTAGACAACAAAAATATACATAAGAAAGACAACCTGTTAACTTTGAGTTTTACTTATGGAAGTTTTTCCAAATATACGTTGCTGACCATGTCTATCAGTTCAATACATTGACCTCATGATATATCTGCGAAAATATGTGTGCATTACTATAAATTAACAAGATTGCAAAATATGGACGCTTTTGCCAACTTGACTTGCGTGTGAACAAATGTTGCTAAGTTAAATCTTTCTTTTCAGTGTTTGTCAATAAGGTATTTACTCGTACATCACTTGTACTTTATGACTATTATTCATATGTGTGTATTAATTTTTCAATTAAACCTGTTAATAAAGCCTAAAGAGGTTGACAATCTAGTTCAAAAAACGTCACTGTGTATAAAAAGAACGCGGTGTGTGTGTTTATCATTTTTTAAGTTTGCCCCTAAAGATTAACTTAGAAGAATTATAAGCTTTCAAAATAGTTTCGATAAAAATTTTGAGACCTGTTTTAAAACAGCAAGTCAGATTTAATACCAGTTTTAGGGTTTGTTTCATATTTGTCTTGCGATTTGTTTTAATACGCCTTTTAAGACCTTTTTAGATTCATTGCGTACTCTAAGACCAGTTTCAAGATTTTTTTTTATTAAGTGCAGTTACGAATTTTTTCTTTGATTATAACAGAAACTGATGCCTCAATGCCTTGTTGATGCTAGGGCATGATAGCCTTTGTGCGCAGTGAAAGCTGTAAAATTGTAAGGGCTGTGACGAGGTCACCAGCTCTCGTTGATCTCGTTACCGAGCGTAGATGGAGTTACTCGTGCAGCAATTATATTGAGCCGTAAATCATAAATTTTCACAGGGCTAGTTTCCAGAGCCCGTCGACCTTGGTTAAATAAACAACAATGCAACTTTTGAATTTGTATTAAACAATAAAGATTCATTTAAAGAGTCAATCAAAACTAAATATTTACGAAAGTAGTTTAAGGTTATCACTCGCGAAGAAATGCGCGGAGAGATGACAATGTATAACTCGCGATAGTTAAATTGAATTTGATTCGTGAAGAAAATTATAACGACGGCTTACCAAATGAGGCGTCGTGCAAAAGAGTGAGAAGTGTTGACGAAAGGTGTTAAGAAATAATAGCCCCCTTTGCAGTTAAACCGTAACAATGTAGTTTGACGGAAGAAGCCCAAGACAGCGTCTCGTTGTTGGTCGAGACAACGAAAAGTAAACCGTTGACTCCGAGGAGAAAGCCGTTGTGCTCAGCGCAGGTACAGTGTCCGCTCGCTTCAACTCTCCGCTCGGAAGTGAAAAGCGCTCGGCGTCTCGAATGTGCCCAAGCATCAGAAAGTAGAAGGAGAAGAGGGAGGGTCACACTCACCATTGAGTTTGTAGATATTGAAAATGACTTTATAGTAGTGGGCTCCCTCTGCTTTCTTTAACCCGTTTATTAGTGTGTTTGTTATCTCGCTCTTTCGCACGACAAGTTCGCCTCCGATACGCGTCACTTGCAAGTGACCAGAAAGAGTTGTCTTTTTTATGTTAAGATAAAACTTGAAAAATATTTTTTAAATCTTACTTTTCTGGTATAAAATGGAATATATATCCATACAAACTAAGTGAGAAAAACATTGACAACTGGCATTCTACAAGATGTTATGCTACTCCATCTCTCTTAGTATTGGAAATCGAAGTGGAGATTTGTATTCATTACTTTTTTAGTGTCAAATCAGCGAAACATTCTGGCCTCTATTTCGTTCAGATATCTCTTTTTTAGGCAGAAATACGCATGTACTGCTTGCCAGCTTGATTTGCGAATCGGTTCAAACTATTTTTTGGCTGTTGGAGATATCGGCAACAAAATCTGCTACAGGCTGATATATTGGCGATAAATTAGAGACAAATTTTGGTCCCACACCGTTCAGTTTTTATTTTCTTTGGCATAAGTACGCACATGTGGCAAGCTTACTGGAAATTTAGTTAGAGTCTTAATTATTTTGAGAAGAACTAGATAAGTAACGAAATTTGTTTTGGCATACAAAATTAGCGATAAATAAAGCACAAATTATAGATCCAAAACCGCTTGTGGCATAAGTTGTAGGCTAGCTAGCTTGATATGCCTATTATTTCCCCACATTATAATGTCACCCCCGTAGAAAATCAAAAATCACCCAAACTATGAGTCGATGCCAACTTGTGCTGAGCAGTTTGTGTAGTACAAGCTGCGTTGACCTCATTTATTTAAGCAAGCATAATTTGCCATGTAATCATTAAGGTGGCCATCAACTTTTTGAATGTTAAGTCATTGCACCTTAATAAAAATCCACTGTAAAGTAAGATTCGACAAATCATTAATTATGATTTCAGTACATGTTGCTAAATAAAATTGATAAAAGACTTATTTAAAATTCAATATCTTTACATGTGTCTCATGGGGCGTTTAGACTTTTGTACCGATAGTCATAGCTTTTTTAACTAAACAATGGAACATATGTTGCTAAAACTAAAATCCATGAGTTTAAATAATTCTCTTGTTTGATAAGAACATTACGTGTTGAAAGTCTGAACCGAGTACGTATCAAGTTTCTTACTCGATTTCTTAATAGTGATAGTCTGAGTCACATTTATAGATAGTACAAGTATGAGGAGCCACCTTAAGATGGGTATTATTTACTAAATTAAGGATGTTTATTTATTTTAGAAAATGTTTATTAGTGTTTTAATACAGTTAATTAATATCGTTCAAAATTTTTCCCAGATATATATTAAAGCCAGTTGTATATTTTTTTCTTTAAATTTTTGATGTCGAAGTGAATAACACAATTGCGTAGTGATCAGCATGAAGTCTTTCTTGCATATTTCAGATCCTAATAAAACGTTTTTATTAACAAAGTCTGAAAAGTATGATATCAAAGATATAAATTGTTACATGTATAATGCTTTAACGTTCCAAAACAACAATACGTAGTTACTTAAAATAACGTCATACATTTGTAGAGTAGCGTTTGTTTAAAACAGGTTTAATGTGTGTATTAGTATCATCGATTAGGCTCCTAAATGCTGAGAAGTGTTAAGGCATTTACATAGTTTACTCACTTCTTTGCATTGAAACAGTTGCTTAAAAAACGTCAGCACCCCATGTTGCAAAACATTTATTGCGACACATTTTAATGTTAGCAAATGGTTCATCGAAAACTTTCACTTGGGCACCTTTCCATAAAACTGAACAGTACTCTTGCTTCATAATGATTATAACAAACAAATCCTTTAACTAAAAATTTATTCATCGTTAGACTAATGAATTAGATCGTATGGATACTGTTACTCGTATAAATAATAATATCGACTTGTTTGTAGGATGTACCGATTCAATTTGTTATTTTTATTTCACACTTTTTTTTGTATACTGAGTAGCTGTAGATATTTTATAATTAAAATTTAAGAATTATAGTTCTAGTATGAAATAATTTTAAGAGTATTCAGACGAACATTCCCAAGCAAAGCAGTGTGAGATTTTTTCCACACTAATTAATATCAGTACGTAATATTTCTTAGGGTAACTTTATAAGATAGTATACTTTGTACTTAGAGTGAAAAATATAAATTAAGCTCCCGAAAGGCAAATTTTTTGTATATGTGCTTAAGTTGCGAATAACATTTTTCGTACCAAGAGCGTAAAATGCTAATTTACGCCCGAGAGCACACTTTACACCCACTAATTAGTTTGGGCCCTAGAGTGGGAATGAACTGCTTCCTACCTATAGACAAAATATGGCAGAGCCTCGGCACCCTGGCGTATTATGATCCCTTTAATCCCTTTGCGCTAGTTCGAATTTTTTTTTTTATTTCACATATTTATAAAAAATTTATTTCTTATATATACCATAGAATCATACGTCCAGCTCCAAATAAGGACACTACTGTGGGTACTCGACACTTGGGAGATGGAATAGAAAAGGATGAAGAGGTCACCCCATTACGGGAGAGAAGTAGGAGGAAGTTAGAAATTTTGATGATATAAGGTCACTCACCCTCACGAGGAGTATTACGTGGTGAAGAATCACAGAGGTACTTGCCCGACAAAGTAGCACTGCCCGGAAATTGAAGCACAGCTTCCTGCGTGCCAATCCACGACCTAGTTGACCGAGCCTCCGTGCGCTTATTTATGAAATCTATCCTGATAATGTAAGATAAAGTATGGATCAAGAAACAAAATCTTACACAATCCAATTGCAATCATTTTTAAAATCTGAAATGGACTTATGACTTTGTTTTTGTATCTCCCTTTAACGTAACAATAAAAAAATCCTTATGAAAAAATTGTAGAGATAACTGTAGTACAGTTGGGAAAAATTAACACAAGCCGTATAGAAACAAATCTGTGTTTGATTCTTGCAACTTACAACGATTGTTATGCGGCAACAACAGCCAAACAAAAAATTTTCAAAGACATAAGAATATCCTAACTTATTCATTTTTCACCTCAATCATAACTTAAAGTTTATATCTATGAAATCGGTTCTGAAAATATTTATTTAAAAATCGCACTTTATGACAACTTATTATAAAAACTACTTTATTTATCTTAGTTAAATCAATTATAAAACTAAATGTAAAAAACTTTTTTGTCAAAAAATATGAAATATCTTTGGCACATGCCAGATACCGATTTCTTTTAAATCTCGTACTCAGAGTTACTAATAAGCATAACAGTATAAATTAAAGTTTGTGCACAATAAGATTCATGCGTTGGAGCATAATATTAACAATCATTTTTGCAGCGCAAAATACATTGGCAATTAACAGACATTGCTTAAGGTGGGGATGTTCATCGTCACTCAGCTGATTTCTGCAGGTGCTGATGCTGCAAATTCGCGTCTTATTATGTCCATCATATTTTCTGATGTTGTACAATCTACTCGATAAAATATATTTTTTAAGACACCCCACAACTACAAACTTAAGGAGCTTAGATCAGAAGAGCGTAAGGGCCATGCGTATGCTCTATTTGTTCTAATCTAATGACGTGAAAGCATGAAATATAATTGAGCTGTGGCACGACCAATATCAGGCGCTGGACAACTATCTTGCTGCTACCACGTTTCAGCAACTGCTATTATATTTCCTTGCAGCAAGTTTGCAAGGTCATGAGTAAAAAAGTGCTTATACACCAGAAAATAAAAATTTCCTTCGAAAAAATAAAGACCAATAATGTGATCACCAAATACCCTAGCCCAAATGTTAACTCTCCATCAACGTTGATTTTCAATCTCGTGTATGTCGTGAGGATGCTGTCCTATAATGGCCCTATTTTTCTTATTCTGAAAATTCAGAACTCCTTGCTAAGTAAACGCTGACTTATCTGTCTAACAAACATGCCTGCAAGAACTTCGTTCGTGTCGTTATTTTTTTAACATTCAACAAGCGCAATTCATTTTTTACTATTCATCATTTTAGTGTAATTTTTGTACTTTCCTAGACGTGTAAGAATGTTTTGCTTGTTACCTTAATAATTATCCTTGTTGTTTCACGAGGAGCATCTATAATTAATAAATTATTTAAAAGTTAAGAAAATATCTTATCTGTGTGTAGTTATTATACTAATAAAAAGTAACGTTATGATACTACAAAAATAACGAACCTATATAAATGTAATGACGTATTAAATTTAATACAGAATTATTATTCAAGTCATTAAGATTATAAAAAAATGTTTAATGATTTTAAGGTGCTCTTAAATTGTAATATTTGACAAAAACTCACCATGGTGCCTCACTACCACTCTTGCACTTTGTCATGAATCACGTGTCAATTCTTGATTTAAAATTTGCCGCAGTCAACCATTTCTCACTGGTGTGCGCCTTTGTCTCCACGGTGAATGAATTGACTACTCTCAGCTGGTTGTTTGTTCTGAGAGTGCCAGTATTGTACGACATCAATACAAAGTAACTTAATAGAACTCATTTTTTACAAAAACCGTCGTTAAAACGTCTTGTATTAAACTACTTAACATATACTCTACTTGAAATTAACCCAAGGTTATGATATTTTTTATTTTAAAACTTAAAAAGCTTTAGTACTTATACAGAGTTAGATAAAATGAGCCATACTACCTTAGCCACATTATTAAGTCATTAAAAATATTATTTTATTAGAGTAAACAGTCACTTTTGAAATTTGGCTCTTGTTGGGAGATACTCATTTGGGCACCTAGTCGCAAATAAGCACATTGCAGATCAGAAATTATCCACACCATTATGACGGGACTCAAAAATCCATTCCAACATTCTGTTCCAGCGTATTAATCGATCCATATTCATGCTGTTGCTTGAATGTGTAATAAAAAAGATAAAGTGTAAATTACGGTACAACAGACCACTTGATAGATATTAAGTTTAGTACTATTGTCAAGGAATACTGTTATCCTCTAAAAAATTCTACTCTGTAAGTCTTTTACAGCAAAAATTCATTACTTGTAATAAAAAAAAGTCCTGCGCGTCAAAAAGCGACCTTTTACTCAACTTGTAAAGATACTTTTTAATGGAAAAACTGTTTGAGCAAGGCTTCAACAAAAGTTGTAGAGCGCGATTTTATTTATGTTAAAAGGTACTTTATTCGTGCGTTTAATACAAAAGACTGTTAGATATTAGTCACTACAATATTAGTGAAGCAAGTAACGCCACCTTCAACAAGTACAAATGGGGTGGGCGCGTTATTCAAATAACTATGACTCCAACACTCCCTCCCACGATCGAAACGTTGTACATGTATTTAGTTAAAAACAAATTAGTTATGTATAAATATATGTAAGAAAATTTTCATTCACAGCTGTTTCGTTGAAAACAGGTAGCCGCAATTGTTTTGTTTTCCTCTAACATACAATATAAAAAATATAAGATAAACAATTCATTTGTCATTGTTCAATATAAGTCTCGTCAGTCTCTCGTGAAGTTAAATCGATAAAGGTTAGGTGAAAATCTCAGAAAGTTGATCTTTAGATGGAACCTATTCAATTCTTACCATCTTCATAAGGACCTTTTTTTAACGTTATCCTGCTTTACTATAGGCATGTGTCTCAATTTTCTACCTCCTGAAGTATTCGCGTTTACTTTAACTGCAGTATTGCCATACCACAGCGTCATTGGGGAGAAGCTTACACAATCAAACTAAGTGAATTACTTAATGCTATGATCTCCTAACAGGCTTCACTTAGAGCTACGTATTTGGCCTCACATGTCAACAAGGCAACAGACGTTTGCTTGTATTTACGCCAAGCCACAGGGTCTCCATACAGTCCTACCAAGTAACCAGATGTTGTCGAAGAACCTTTGTAATCAGCAAAGGTCGCGTCTGAAAAAGCTTCCAGGTTGTTCCACTTTTCACTAAAAGTCAGTCCCTAGATTCTGGTTCTAGAGAAATATCGAAAAATTCTCTTGATTCTCAGCCAGTCTTCCTCGGTTGACTTAATCTGATATCTCCTAGTAACGTTGACTGTGTAGGTTATATCTCGTCTCACCGTTTCGGCTAAGTAGAGTAACGTACCCACGGCTTCTCGGTAAGTTTTTAAGATTTGAGGTTTCAGTTGAGATTTCGTTGTCATCAGTCTCTTTCCTGTCTCTTCTATATTAATTTGAAACATGATTTGTAACCATCCGTGTTTTACAAGGATTAGATTTATTAAATCCAGACTGCTTCAAAATCTTTTCAGTGTATATTTTCGGTGTTAACGTGATTACTTTATTCTTTCTGTCTCTATTAATTTCAATACCTAGGAATTTTTCAGTCTCATCCACGTCTGTTATTTTAAAATCTTTTTCCAGTCTCCTTTTTATTTCTTCAGGTCTTAGTTAATCATTGCTTACTATAAGCATGTTGTCCACATGGAACACAAGAAGTAGGAATTTATTTGGACTTCTATAGATGAATAGACAAGGTTCACTTGGGTAAGCAGTTAAGACAATTTTTTCAGCAGTTTCAGTGAATCACTTATTCCAAAGTTAAGATTGAACTTATAATTCATAAGGGGCTAGTTTTAAATTGCATACTTTCACTTTTCTATCTGTCTCTGAATATTTTACTTCCTCCGGAATTCCTATGAATATTTCATCTTGTATGATTCCGTTTAGCAAAGCTGTTTTGACTTCTAGCTGGCATGTGTTCAGGTTATGCTCGTTAGTTACGGCCAAGACTACTCTTATTAGGGCTAGTTTCAATACGGATGCTCACGTTCCTTGTAAATCGTAAGGATGTTTGTCTTCAAACCCTTTAATTACCAGTCTCGAGGTTGTATTTTACAATCCCATGGAAGTAATATTTTCTTTTGAATGCTAGTAAATTAAATAAGATCTTTCTCTTTTTCTATTTTGATTAGGTCTATTTTTAAGTTTTCATATGTTGTTTTTCTACATAGATTCATGTTCCTCTCCGATGGCCAATTTTCATTTAGGCTTGTCGTCCATATTCATAGCTTCACGGGAGTTTAATGGGTCCATGTGGATCTTTGCCAGCAGAGCATGGAGTAGTTTATCCTAAGCTCTGATGGTTCTTAAACAGTATGCTGTCACACTTTCCTTAAGACCCTCATGGCCAAAAGCGATCTGCTTATTCAGCTCTGTTGCAGATTGCATTCCAGAAAAGCTTGAATCAAGTACCGGTAAATCAATTTTTGCACTTTCTGTGTTTGAAGCTGTTTCAGTTGTTTATTTATTTTTGTGGGGTCTTCCTCTACCTCTTTTTATTTGCTTTTCTCTCTCCGTTCTCTTAGACTCTTCTGTCGTAGCTTCAGATAATTCTATTAGTAATCTATCATTGTCATTAAGTTTAAAAACTTCTAGCAAATTTTTAATGCCGTTTACCTCGTACACGTCTTTGTATACAGTCCCTCGTTAAATCTTACGTCTCTGCTTTCATACAATTTACCAGTGTTAGGTTTTCGAACTATATGCAGTGTAAGCGTGTATCCTACGAGTATGGCTCGTCATTCTGTGAATCCAAATTTGGGTCCCATCCTCCTCTGCACTATTACATAGGCCAAGCAGACAAATTTTTTTTAATTGTTGCATGGGAAATTTTCAATTTGTAGCGAACTTTAAAAGTGGAAGTGCCATGTTAATTGATTTATGTGGTGTTCTGTTGTATGCAACTGAAGTGAACTGTAGTTGTTAAGGCAAGGTCCCGCATGTTGTTTGGTAAGCCAGAGTCATAAGTATAAGTTCTGGTCTTCTTTTGGATGGTTTAAGTCAGTGGCTCGAATCTCCTATTCAGCTCTGCTGTATGGGGGCTGGCTCATTGAGAATCAGCATTTAGAGTTCGTAAAACCTCTTGAGTATATCCTCCTGTAAACTTAGTAGCTTGATCTGATCTTAAATAACATACCTTTGCATTGTCACCTAGACGATTGCGGGCTGTTCTCACAAATTTTTCTAAGCCTGATCCAGTGTTTCTTTAGGATCTCATGGGGTACGCTAGAGTCAGTCTCGACAAATCGTCTATAAGAACAGCTATATATCTGTAGCTTTTTAGAAAAGTCTGCGGGCTTATTGGTCCCATAAAATCAAAGTTAATGATTTCCCACATTCTCATTGATCTCGTCCTTATCGTTTTAAAGAAAAGTTTTCTCATTTTTTAACTCAAAAATATCATCCATATTAGAATAGATTCATCAAATTTCACATCTCTGATATCTGGAATGTCAGAAAATTACTTTTAAAATTTGTTTTGATGGTTAAGTAAGGCATGGCCCAGGCTAACATGCCACAACATGGTTTTGTTACTTTTATAAAATTTTTCATGGTTGCTGGTAACTGGACTCTCATCATCAGTTTTGAGAATTTAAGGTCATTTACATCGGGTAATTTTCGGTCATGTATCGAACATTTAATATTCATTTTTATTTCATTTTTGTCCATCACATTAGCATTAACCTTGTTATTTACATTATTAATTGAACTTACTTCTTGACTTTTGTCAATTTTAAAATTTTCATTAACATGAATGTTTTTCTGTGCTGTTGTGCTGCGTGTCCAATATTTTAACCTCTTATTATTATTATCCATCGCCAGGTATGTCAGTCTCCTTTCGTTACTGTCATTATGATTTTTAGTATTGATGTTGTTCCTATTAAGTTCTAACTCTATTGTTCAGAAGGTTCTTTATATACTTCCCTCGAAAATATTTCATTGGATTTGGGGTTGTATACTCGTACATCGATTTTTTTGTTATCTTAATATACGGTTAAGCCAGACTTAATAAACTTTCTTAGAGATAAGAGATTTTCAGCAAGCATTTTAGCACAGATAATATTGTTGAGTCTCACAAGATTGATATCATTAATACCTACAATCAAACCTTAACCCATTGCTATTAAGTCTACCACTGGATTTCCATTTGCACGTTTAATAATTGTAGAATCAGTCTTCTTGAATTTATGTAAATATAGTTTGGGATTGACTAAGTGCTCAGTTGCTCCAGAATCAACAATAAAATTTAACAAAATTCTTAAATCAGTGGTTAAAGTTTGATCACCATAGAATGGACTAGAAAACAAGGATAAAATGGTCACATCTTCTAATTTAAACTTACCTTTACAATTGCTAGATTTTTGATTGGGGGATTTATTCTTAGATTTATCGTTGCCCTTACTAATATCAGTTCTTAGTTTCTTGGGCTCATTGTTGTTACTTATGTCGTTTTTACGCTTGTTATTTGGATTTCTAAGGTTATGACTGTCTCTTGCATATTTTCTATCACTTTGTTTAAGATCCCAGCTTTTGTTATTATTGTTTCTTTTGTTGTTTGAATTACCTCTGAATCCAGCTTTATGTTCCATCACTCTCAGAAAAAAAGCTTGCACCCATGATATTGTTTCCTGCCATCTGTCCTTTAGCAGTTCCAAGATTTGTGTCCGTGGGCGTGACACTTGTAGCATCGACCTTCCTCCTGATTGAGATCGGCCTCAGTTTTGTTTGCAGTCACCAGTCTCTGGATTGGTCTCTGGATTGCTTGGCAGTTTTTAACGTCCAAAAAATACTCTTTAAAATCGTTACAATTAAGAAGTCCTTGATTGTTACCTTCTTTTACAAAATTAAGTATTTGTAGGTCTCAAACAAAGCCATCAATGGCATTAAAAAAGGCGTAACACTTTTCATCTTCAGGCAATGTTTTGCCTTGTGCATTATTATTAAACTGTCTTACTAACTCTTCAAAACGATCACAATACTGGAATGCAGCTTCCTTTGTAGGGTTATATTAAATTGTGTATAATTTTTCTCTAATGGCATTACTCGTCACATTGGACTTGCTACGTTTGTTGTCTTTGGTTCTCGTTGAAAGTCTTATCGGATCCTAAACATTGATAGTTTTAACATGATAGTTTTTGCTAATCCTATTTGTTAGGATGTTGTGTACAAGAAGTTCGTGTTTCTCTGTCAAATCTTCTATTACATAGAGTGGTAGTTTTATCAATTTGTCAATGGTGTAAAATAGATCCTTAGCTAGTAAGTCAGACATGAGCTTGTCAAGGAATAGTTCTAATCCAGTGTTTTCGTTAAATTTATAATCGTATCTACTAGATGTATCTTTGATATTATTTTTAATTTGCAGTCTCTTACGAGCCAAGTCACTAAGAAAATCAGTCACATTTACAGTCTGTCTCTTGTTTGGTTCAGTGAAATTGAAGTTCAAATTTCCACCTTACAATTGCTTATTTGCAGAATGAATGTTTGAATTTTCAATATTTCTCTGATCGTTACTATCTCTCGAATGTCTGTTACCAGACGTACTTGAGCCTAGTGCATCCAGCTTCCTCATGATGTCACTGAGCATGCCTCTCTGCTCTGAAAGCTCCTCGGTCACAGCGTTTGACAGATCGTTGAGTTTTTGGTCAGTATCATTTGTAAAAGCTACCATTTCTGATCTCCTTTTATAATAGCGTTCAGTCAATCTGTCGACCTTTTTATTTAGCTTATTATATTTCATGCTTAATACTGGAACATTAGAAACATTTTGAGCGACTGAATTGTTTTTGTTTTTGCGATAATCATTTATTACTGTCAAATTAGTAATATATTTGTTGTTATCGGGTAAGATTCAAAAATAAATTAAGGTTTCTTGACCTGGTTTGCCTTAAAATTAGATTAATTTTTATAGGAAGTGCTAGTACCTTTGAAAACTATTAAGTCCAAGAGTCTTCGTTGTTTGGGCTCTTTCTGTCTCGGAATGTTCTCAGCCAATTTTGGGTTTATTTTTTGTCCCATGTTTACAATTTTTGCACTAGATGTGCTTCTAGCAGTCGCCTCAACAATCTCAGCAACAGTCAGTCAAACGTTCCCAGTAAACATCTCATTAATAGTCTCTCCAACAACCTCACCGACGGATCAAAAAATCGTTTTGTCAACAGTTAAGCTAACAGTCCCAGCAATTGTCTCAGCAGTTGCTCCAATAGTTCCATTATCCTTCAAAGATCTAATGAGATTTTCTGAAAATGCATGAGATTCTAGAGATCCAGTCTTGATGAAGCTTTTTTTGTCAACTTTAAGAAGGTCAGAGGTGAACTCGATTCCACCCAATCTTGAAAAGATTTCCACCACCTTACTGAATTCCCGAATCTAAAACGCATTTTTCTTTGAAAAAAATTGCAAATTTTATAGTATATGTAGTCAGGCTCTGCTCAGTTTAACCGAACACAAGTCAAAACAAGCAGAGCAAGGCAAAAGCCTGCGAAACTATGCACAAATTTCACAAAACTATTGCCCCAACTATGTGTTGATCAGACACGACAGCCGGACAGAAAGTAAAAACCAATCCATTATCACGAGGATGTTGTGTTGATCGTTGATGAGAACAAATTCACCCTTAAGTTTGGCCGTGCCTTCGCCTTTTGCATGCTTTCTACCCACTTCAATCGCTTTCACATACAACTTCGACATAATATCGAAGTTTTGTTCATCCAGGTGTTTGTCACCTAAAATTGACGAGAACACAACATTACACGCATACATGCACATATTTCAGAAAACAATGCCATGCACATGCCCAAGCGTATCCAGCCGAGCACAGATATCAAGCAGCGCACACACGCACGGAGAAGTCTTAGAAACAGACGGATAGAGATCGAAAGAGAGAAAAAGAGAAGTAGTCCTGTCCCACGATGACAATCCAAGCCACAGGTCACGCCAGTCGAGTGCATGCGATAAAGCAGGGCGTCTCCCACCTCACACACACACTTGCCCCACAACGTCCGCAGCCAGCGCGCCAAACTCGAGTAAGATCACTTCCTCTACCGTTCCCACTCACGACCGTGCCATCAATTGTTGTCACTAAGTTTCAGAAAATTTCTCGAACATAATACGTATTTTTAAGGTGGAGAGAAAAGCAAAAACAAAACAATCTCACCTTTGGCTTTTACAGTAATTTCTCCTTTTCGCACCTTTCCTCCAGACGACAGGTTCAATGGCACCTCGTCCGCCTCAACGTCCTCACCATTTTGCACACCTCTAGCCTGGAAGGTTATGACATTATCCTCCAGGTCTCTCAGCTTCTTTTTGTCGCCAGCCTTCTTACTCATGACCTCAGTCTTTTCTCTTTACGTGCAGTCTCACCAGTCATGCACCAGCACCTTCACACCTACAAAAAAAAAAAATTCATATTATTTCTCGCACCGTGGACGCTTACCTGGGCTTATAACCTAATAAAAAAACTATTTAGATAGGGTGACAATGAAAATTGATTGACAATAGCTGATGCAACATTAGTAAAGCAAGTAATGCCACATTATACAAGTATGAACGGGGTCTAAGCGCAATTTAAATAACTATTACTCTAACATTATTTTTTAATTTTTTTTAATTAACTTAAAATAAGAAAAAAAACATATAATTCTTTACAGTAAATAAATAAAGACAACACTTATCTAGGAAAAATAGTGGTTTTGTCAGAAATATGCATTTCTCTCAGTTGCTCTAAGGGTCCAAGGAATCTTACGAAGCAACGCCAAAGAGACTGTTGTAATTGCCCTTGCGAATGGGCATTATGCCTTATCTACACTCAAGGTGCAACAAAACCTCTTAAACGTCTGAAATGGAAGAAAATTTTTTTTACTGTTTACAAATTTTTAGTATAAAACCTTACAATTAATTACAAAAATTTTTTTAAAATCTGAATAACACATAAATTACGAAGAAAAGGAAGGGGTGGTGCCCAATAATGCCACGTGCCCAAAGCCAGAAAATAGCGCTGGATATTCCTGCTTTCTCCGAATAAGATCAAGACCAGAGAGGATGGTAGGAGTCCCTTTACTGAAGTGACGTGGTGAGGACAAGAGAGGGTGGCAGACATCGTGCAATATTATAACGTGATCAGGACCACAAACAACGATGGAAGCTCTTGCGCTACCATGACGTAAGGGTGCTGATTTTTGTCACCTACAATCTCCAGACTTTGGTACGAGGGGGCGGGGAGAAACAGTTAGTTGGTACTTCTGTGATAACAAAACTAATTGAGAGCTTGAGTTGGTGCTAATCAGAGTAGCAATGCTACAAGGAGTTCTGGCCCAGGAAGACGAGTAATAGTGTACACTTTTGTATAGCCGCAACAGAACTAGAGCTGACGGTGTAAACATGGAAAAAAAAATGTTTTAAAGTGAGTTAAAAAAATAAAACATCGATTTATTAAATTCTGCCCAAGCCTAACTTCCACCACATGGTTACAAGGTTACAAATACGGTGTCAAAAAATGGATTGCGTGCAATTCTGTACTACTAGAAGGTAACAAAAAACGCAGGGTGGTAGGCATTCCTGTACTCTTGCATAGTAATCAGTATCAGGGGGGGGGGGTTGCGAGTATTCCTACGCCATCCTCAAATGCTTTGTAACGGGGTGAATAAGGATTGGCATACATTTCTGCACAAAAAAATCAAGATAAATGAAAGAGTAAAAAAAAAGTAATGATAACAAGTAACTTAAATAAACATTTCTGGTATTGTACTGCAGAAAAGAAATATAAATTTTTCGTGTATAAAATGTAAATTGTACTTGTTTAACATGAAATTTTAATAAATTGTTTAATAATTATTATAATAATATTTTACATCAGTAGAAAATAGGAAAAAACAATTATTTTAAAACAACACAGAATACATAAATATTATGTTTTGCCCCTTAGGTGTAAATTAAGACTAGCACACTCAAAGGACGTAAACGTGGTTGTGGTCCGATAATGCCTGAATAAAGAGCGATATTTTTTGCGCTAGATAAAGTGAAGGTACCCTTCAATTCCCTTAGTGGCACAAAAAATTGTATATGCTCAGATAAAGAAAATACTAACTGCTCAGGTCACGCATTCCGCACCCTCTGCTATGTTTCGGGCTGCAAGCTACCTGCAATCTAGAGCATACCTTTTTTTCCGCCATCAGGGTTTTACTCACTTTTTTATCCAGAGAAAGATAAGTTCTGTAACTTTTAAAGGGGCTTTCATACGTAGCCACTACTTTAGGTAGGACAGTTCTAGAAGTTATGGGACAGTTTCTCTGTCAACCATAAAACATAAGTTCTCCACACAATATTATGTACATGTTGCAGTTTCCAGTGAAATAAGTAGTTGTAACCTAAGAGACTTTGAAAACGGGAAGTCACTGCACAAGTCAATATTCTTAATGACTAATCTAAATGATTTTACTTTTTTTGTTACATTATTGGTATTAATTTATCCAAAAGAGTGTAAATTCATGTAAAAAATATTAGACAAGCCTAGTATTGCATTGCATCCAATCAAACTATTTAATTTTTTTACTCTAAAGACGGTTGATCTTAAACTAATTTATGTAGCTCTACAATATTTAGCAACCAATTTTACCCATAGGGTATGATTCTTATTCACCTAGGATCACTAGGTCAGGTATTGAATGAAGGATTAAGTTAAAATGGTCACTCTGATTAAACATACATATTTTTTCTAATAATAATACTTATAACAGAAAATATTCTAAGAGGTGAGATCTGTAACCTAAATTTACTAAACAAAAATTTGACTAAATAAAAATAAAGTCTAAACTGACAATATCTTACCTTATTCGAAGGGCAGTGAAGGCGGGGCTAAGAAGGGCTTATAAAAATCAAGCAAATGGGTTAAGGACGGGTGGACGAGGGTTTAACCAATAATTCAGCCCATTAACATTAATGTAAGCACTGTTAGAATTCTGCTTTACTTATAATGGTGGCTGAGAGGTGGCTAAGAGGCTTAAGAGGCTTAAGAGGGCTAGAGGGGGGTTGACAGGGGTTGTGTAGAGCCACTCTCCAAAATTAAAATATAATATTAAAAGATATATCTTCCTATATTATATAGTCGTAAGAGTTAGAGCGAGATTTTTTTCCCCATCACTAGCCCCACTTCCCCCCGATCCCCCGCTCCCCCCAGCTCCCTCTCAGCTCCCCTCAAAATAAGGTAGTTGTTCTTTCATTTTCTCGCATTTTTTCGAGTAATCTTACTTTTTTGCTAGTTCCCCCTAGCTCTCCCCACCACCCCCTGCTCCACCCAGCTTCCCCGAACTTCCCTATCTATAATGTAAATAAATTCGTAAGGCCTTATATATTAACTGTTACAAATTGCCCAATTTTCACATATAATTTCATTTGACCATAACAAAAAATTTGTTACAATTATCTTACTTACGATGTTTATTTTAATGACATAATCTTAAATGTCTTTTTAGGTGCTCTGTTCTTACATAACCTTTTCCACTATGACAAATATTTTTTTAAACATTTTTTTCATGACTATTTGAATGTCTCTGTAAGTGATCATTTCTTTTAAAAATTTTTTCGCATTTGTTACACTTAAAATTTTCTTTAATGTCTTGGCATTCCTTTGTTTGACGCAAATAGTTTTCTTTGTTTAATATTATAATGCTACACAGATCACATGCTTAAAAATTTTTTTTTGTCAATTTTTTTGTGCGATGATAAACACTCTTGGTTTAAAAATTTTGAGTAACATTTGTCACACTAATAAAATTTTGCATCCATGATGGTGTATCTAAGAACATATTACAAAAAATGGATTGTTAACGATTACACAAATTTGGGTACCAGACGGTACTGAAATTTGCCTTTTTGATGTAAGGGAAAATTTGCAAGAAAGTATAAAAATAGTAATAAACTATAATAAAGTTTTTTTGTTACTCTAAAATTTTATTCCAAACAATATTTTTAATTTCAAATTTTGTTTTCTGATTCAATTTGGATAGAAATTTTTTTTGGGTTTCTACATCTAGACAATGCAAAATACAATTGCCCATGAGAAAATAATGGTATTCTAAGGTATAATCCTAAGGCATCAAGACTTTGACCTTGTGATTCATAGATAGTCATAGAAAAAACTAAGCTAAATAAAAATTGTTTTCTGTACAATATAAATGATAGCAAAGAAGAATTGTTCGTTTGTATTGTTATTCTCAGAATAAAGACTTTATTTCCTTTTTTTTCACCTGTGATTATTTCAGCTTTAATGTTGTATTAAAATATTTTGTAATTTGTAATCTTGTAGCATTGCAAAGTCCTTTAGATATGTTAAAGTTTCGTATTAACATAACAATAGCGTCAATTTTCAAATTCAATTCATGTGGAGAAAGACCTTCTTTAATACTATTTAAACATTTTGTCGGGAAATTAATATAAATATTATGGTCTGATTTTTCTCCTTCTTTGTGAGTTGCTTTATTAATACTGTAATACGTTACGAATATTCTTACCATATCGTTTAAAATTTTTTTGATCATAAAATGAGTGTATGTATTGTGAGATGTAAATATAGCCTTACTTATAAAAGAATCATCATCATTATTAAAAATTTTAGAACATATTTCATTTGTTTTTCATGTTTCAGGAATTTTGAAAGTTCTAATTTTGCCCTCTTCTATTTTCAGTGACAATAAAGAAAATTTTTAATCAATTAGATGTTTATTATTTTTTAAATAAAAAATATCAAATACAGGCCAAAAATCGGAAAATCTTATGTTTTCTGGAACAACAGTAATTTTTCTTCTTTTTTTTTACTACTAAGAGAATTTGACAACAGTCTTCGCCTAAAATTATTATTTTATTTTCAAAAGTCTTATTACTATGAGATAAATCTTTTATAGTTCTATTAACGATTTCTAACACTTTTTTTGGTATCGTAGAAGCTTCATCCCAAATAATTACTTCTACATTACGTAATTTTTGTTTATCTGGCTCAAACTGCTGATAATATTCTCATGATAATTCAAAAGTGTACGTATGTTTTACATGTAATAAGAGTTTCTCAAATAAGAGCAATTATAATCGTTATGTACATAAATGCAATGTGAATAAAAAACTGACAATAGATGTAATTTTATTACAAAACAAATTATACTTACTTTTAAAAATGTTTTCTCGATGTTTTTGTGTTAAGATAAAAGTATAATTATATTTTAGAAAGTAATAACAGAAGTAGTAAAAAAAATAACACTTTAAAAAAAATATCAATGATAAATGCAGGATAGTAGTAGTAGTTAAAGTAGTATTAATAGTATTAATTGTAGTCATAATAGTAATGATGGTAAAAAGAAGTAGTAGTAGTAATTTATAATTTTTTTACACAGATCGATCTCTAACTTTAAATTTAGACTTCAAGTTCTCCGTAGATGTTAAAGGAAGAATTTTTTTTTTCGTTTTAATTTGAGAGGCTAATTCACTGTCAAATTTTCGCTTAAACATTTTGTAACTTTTTAAAACGAATTTACGAAGTAAAAGTAAACGAAGAATAAAATACTAATGGGTAAAAATTTTGGTTGTAAAAATTTACTAATTGGCCCAAATTTTGGTTATAAAAAATTAAATGAAAAAAAAAAATCAACTAACGATACTGTTAAAACAAAATCAATTTGTAATTTTAACAGTATTTATAATCTAAAAATTAGGCATGAGTCAGAGAGAATAAAAAGTGATTGTTAAAAATTTATGTAATTAATTATGATCAATGTACACTTATTCCATATAAAAATTTTAAGTAACAATTATTATAATTCGGATTTTTTTCCATACTTCGTAAATCTAATTTGCAATTACGGGTGTTGGTGCGCAGAGCGTGCAGGGGGCATACATAGTTATTAGAGCTTAGAAATATCTATTGACACATACAGGATAGACAGCTCATTAAAAAAAGGGAGCCAAAATAATAAAGAAATAGTAAAGAAAGAAATCGTAAAGCTCACCAATAAAAAGTCAAGGGCACTCTGTCTATATAAACTTTACCACTTTTATTTGAAATTAGCAGCTTGTTCTTTATATTTCCTTAAAACCAGACCAGTAATCATTCCCCAGCGTAGAAAATTTATTCCCGAGTATTTTCGAAAAATGCCATAGTCTTCCGAATTCTGTAAAATATACTTTAACATATTATTTTCATACAAACAATTGATGTTATCATTTATTAAGGCTTTAAAAAATATTAATACAAACCTTATTTTAAAAAATTACACTTATAACACAATAAAAGGGGGGGTTGGTGTGCGGAGCACGCAGAGGGGCGAATCCCTACTAATATTTATATATATAAAAGTAAAAGTTTAAATTTAATTTAATTATAACAGGACACAGTAACAATCTTGTAAAGAGAAATTGCATTGGTACATAAATTTCATAAATGGTAGAAAAAGGTAAGTTGACATAATATTAACAATATCTACACACATTGTTTCTCTCTCTTTCTGTTATCCTTTTGAAATAGTGAAAAGGCAAAAAGTTGGACAGTTTAATGGTTCTGCAGCCTGTAGAGAAGCGTGATACTTTAATTTACAACCTTTAGTTAAAAATTATGGTAAGATAAGATTAAATAATAGTAACAGTTATTTTACATATTTTTCCATTATCAATATTTGTAGCTAACAAAATAAGCTTCTAACAAAAAAAGACACCCTTAGAAACTTATTAAATTTAAAGAATTTATGTTGCTGACAAACAAAAACTAGACTCTTAGGCGTTGTAGTTGGTCCCAAGCTAAGTGTCTTTTTTTAACCAAAATTAATATCGCTTTTGCATAATTATCTATGTAATTTACATCTAGAATCATTCTTCTTATTTTACTACACATACATGACAAAAAAACTTTCACATGTGTCACTTTTAAGTAAATGCCTAATTAAGCTGGAACATTCTTTCTCCGTATGTACATGAGATTCGTTTCATATAATAAAAATAAATAACGTGGTAGGGGTATGAGAAGCTTCATAGAGACAAGGAATTTAAATTTTTAATCGTAATAAACTGCAAGGCTTACATTTAATAAGAAGGTTTGTGTCATTCGGAAAAAACAAAAAGATCTAAAAAAATGAAGTCTTCTATTTGGCAACCCCAAATATACAATAACAATTGCTTCATAACTCACTACCCACAACAAGCGTCTGTGCTTGTAACCCTGTGCCCCTAGGAGCCCCACGGGATATGCACCTAGTTATTTTCAGAGAGTCTTTACAACACTATAGCTCACACATACAACGCGATTTTATCGTGAGTGTAGAAAAGACAATCTTTGCAAACTCTTTTTAAATTTTTTAATGAAAATCGAAGTTTCTAACTTTTAAAGTAGATGTAAGCAGCCATTTGATCTTTTTAATGATTTATGTTTTAAATTCCAATTTTGTGTAAATTAGAAATTACTTTGTAAGTATTACTGCCAATCAAACGACATATAAATCTCACTTTTAATGTTTCTGTTTACGTGACGACCCCATCGAACCAAGAGACTATATAGTTTAAAAAGATTGTAATGAACGAAGTCTGAATTCAAGAAATTTAACAAATAAAAACATTTTTTTTACTTTTTTAAGCTGTAATGAGCGACATTAGAAGGTTCTTACAATTTTACGGTCCTTGATAATATTAATATGAGCTGTGCAAAATCAACAAGAAAAGACTTTGCTCCCATGAGATTAATTGATACAGCTTTTTACCAAGGAAGTCTCAGTCCTTCAGTCAATAGGCTCCGTCTCACCAGCACCTTCGCTCAGACCCTCATTGCGTGATAAGCGCATCTCTGTCGTCACGATCTGGGTGGATCCAAAAGAAATAATTGGATCCTTTACTGCTTAAGGTCTGGTCCACTGCCATCACAAACCAAGTAAATTGTGTCACGTGACCACTGACTGACTTAACCTTTCTAGCCATGTGTTAACCAACCATGTTCACGGTGGATCACCAGTCAGGGACACGGCTAACGAGACTATCATGTTCAAAGCTAATCTGATATTGCTCATGCTCATGGAAAATTTAATTGTAATCAATATATCCGTGTTAGACATTGCATCGGTACATAGTCAGGTAAGAATGTAACCAGCGTTCTTGTCCCACTATGATACTTCCGTAAAATAAATACAAATAACGTGGTATGTACTACCTGAATGCAGCTACCAGTATAAGACTTGTGGAAAGAAAACGTAGCATGCTAGACGCACAACTACTCAGAAAAATAAGTAAATGGACAACAAGGATGCAGTGTGAGCCTACTGTCACTTACCAGGACAAAAAGTCGTGAAGGCAGCTTGCAAGAATGCACTGCTGCTTAGTAGAAAAGGGAGGACAAGAAGACGGTGCAATCGTGCGTGAACGCACTGCTGCTAAGCGGGACCAGGACAAAAATAAGATGCCAAGTGCTAACGCATTGCCACTTAGTAAGATCAGAACAACGAGAAAATGGCGTGCACAAATGCACTGCCACTAAACAGAACCAGGATGCCAAGTATACAGCATACGTGAACTTACTACCACTTAATAAGATTGTCACGACAAGAAGATAGCATTGGTAAACGCAATGACGCTAAGAAGTATTAGAATGAAAAGGATATGGCGTGCACAAATTCACTGCCACTTAACGGAACAAGGACGTCAAGAATACCGCATGCATAAACGCCCTGCCATGCAACAGGGTAAGGATAATAAGGAAATGGCATGCACATATGCACTGCCACTGAGTAGGACTAGAATAATGATGAGACGGCGTGCGCAAGGGCAGTCACACTTAGCATAATCAGAACAGCAAGGATATGGCATGAGCGAATGCACTGCAGCTAAGCAAGATAAGGCTGACAAGATTACAACATACGTGAACACACTGCCACTAAGCAGGATCAAGACGATGTGAGGATTTTGTGCGTCATCACAGTGCCACTAAGCTGTATCAGGACGACATGAAAATGTTGTTTACGAACGCACTGCCACTCAACAGGATCAGGATGTCAAAAATATAGTATGCATGAATGCACTGCTGCTCAACAGGACCAGGACGTAAAAGATATAGTGTGCGAAAACGAACTGCTACTTAGCAGGATCAGGATGACAAGAAAACAAAGTGCACAATTGCACTGCCGCTAAGCAGAACCAGATTAATCAGGAGATGGCATGAGCCAATGCACTGCCACTGAGCAGGATAAGTGTATTGAGGAAATGGCGTGCGCGAACGCACTGCTGCTAAATAGAAGCAGAACCTTAAGGATACGGCGTGCGCAAGTAAACTGCCGCTCATTAAGACTTGGACAATAAGGATACAGCGTGTGTTGACGCACTGCCACTAAGCAAGATCAGGACAATGGAGAAACGGTGCGCGCGAGCGCTATGCCACTTAACAGAATCAAAAAACAAAGGGACGGCGTGTAAATACGCACGGCCGTTTGACCGGATGAGGTTGACGAGGTTGTGGCGTACGCAAACACACTGCTGTTTAGCGAAATAAGGGATAAGGAGAATATTATTGCTGATAAGTACAAGCATGTTTCTATTAGCGTAAGCCTAGAAAAGAACACAGGCTTTAGTCAGTTACCGTATAATGCACACTTCAATGAAAACTTGTTAGTAATTAACTTTAAATATTAACTATTAACTTATGTAAGATATATTTCTCGCATAGAGCCATGTGACGTAACGAAGGTTCAACGTTTATATGGCATTTCAACTATTAACATGCTGTCAGTGTCAATTAAAATTTAAAAGTTCTAAGAAACGTGAAGGAAAATTGTCTGTTCACATACTTGTACATTGATAACGAACAAACTCTTCTCTCAATGCAAGGACTGTATCGGAGCATGTTCACCTACCATGCACATCTTAAACCTTACGACTTTTGATGTCAATCATGTTCATTTTAAAGACAATGACTTTAAAAAAAGGAAGGACTACTATTTTTTAAATTATAGTGTGCTTATTTATTATTTTAATCAACTTAAATAGTCAGAGATCTCAACACAGACCTCTCCTTCTATAGCTGGCATTATTAATTCTACAGTTTCAGCCTCACCTAATATTGATCTCCCCCATTTAAGCAGTGATCGAGCAGGTTGGCTGAATTTCAGAGATATCTTCTGTGTATTAGTGCACAATTAAACTGAGATACCATTGATTCTCAAGCATAATTATCTTTGTTCACAGGTTACTGGTAAAGCTGATGAGCTCATCGAAAAACTTGCTTCTAACTGCTGATAACTATGTTCAGGCTTGGAACACCCTGCGTAAATACTATGACAGTTAAGATCACCTAGTTACTAATTACGTAAATTTGATCCTGAATGGCAAAGTGTACGAAAAATACTTCAGTAAGCAAGCTTAAATCATTGATAAGTGCTACCACTTAGCCGCTATAAGTTTTGGGAGCTCCAAACAGACAAGAACATAGTCCAAGAAACTTCTTTGTAGAGGTAGTTTCTAATAACTTAGATTTTGGTACTATCAAGGATTGGCAAAAATATTTAGGTGCAACAACTGAACCACCTACACTTGCACAGTTTCAAGAATTATTAAACGCACAATTAACGACTTTAAAGTCTTATACGCCCATACCTAAATCAGGTTCTGTGGCTCAAAGCTAGGCCAAGTTACTAGGAATCAGTATCATTCTCCTATTTCATCCATTACCTTCTAAGACTCGTTACCAAATTGAAAAAATTCTTTACTTTCAATGATTTTTAACTTATTTTGTTTAAAATATTGTAAGAAGATAGCAGTCCTTATGCTTATTTCTTTAAGAAAACAATTAACATGGGAAGCACTACTTATTAAAGTTTGAAACATCATCACAACTACTGTTACTTAGAAAATACACAGAATGTTTATTGGAGCTTGTTGCTAGCTTTGGCGCAACAACCTAGGAGTATATATAATACTGCATAAATATAAGCGTATTATATGTACATATATATGGAGTAAGCCTAGAGGAAAACGCAGGATTTAATCAATCACCATGTCACGCAGGGACTGTCTTGTCACTATAAGTGATCCATGAACTAAAGTATAGCAAGCACCCTCTTCTATCACATACTTATATGTCAAACGTGTTGAGTTAGGATGAAACCACAAACTTGCTGTTCAGGTCGCTCCAGCCTTTTAGGTTGGTAAAGCGTTTCTCACTGCTTCTGTGAGCTCACACTATTTTAAGTAATAATAATAGAAAGACTATCTATTATTATCAAGCTAATATCCTTAATTACTGTTCAATCTGTGGAAATAAAATTCCGTGTAACGTTTTTAAAGTTGATCTAAAGTTGTATAAAACAATAAAAAGAGCTTGTTTTTCATAAAACAAAGTGTATTCTAAGTTATTGCTGTATTTAATTGCTTCTCCAACTTTCTGCCTTCCTTCCTACGGTTCCGGCAAGCTTCTTTGCGAGCTCATTTTTCACAGTGAAATATTACACTTCAAAACAAGGAGACAGCCATCTGGCCTAGCACTCAAGGTCTTATAAGAGCAATGGCTGCAGATTGCTGTAGTAACGGTTTGTCTTTTATGTCAACTGTTTGCAACGGGCATTAGAGCTGACCTTGACGTTAGGATAATCGTTAATTTCTGACTTGCTCGTTTTGGCCACGGCACACTAGCTTGTCCTGATGCAGATGCCACCGCTACTGCTGCAGCTGCTGTCACTATGGCTTGGGTCCTTGATGTCTCTTGTAAGAGAATTCTGTAGAGCCACTGGCCTTCCTATCTACATTTTGATCTTGCACAAATTGGCAATACAATAGCAAATTCCAGGATTAGGCAACAAAATGTAGTGGACAAAATCAGCTTTGCGTGAAAAAATTAACACAGTTTAAAAATAATCAAATCAAAGAAAATTTTTTGCTGACAAACAAAACGTTTTGATTATGTCAGAGTTTTTAGTCACAATTTTTACGTCTTTTTTTTAAATCAATATCTTTTTAACATGACAATTCTTGTCATTTACATAAGACAAAATTTTTCTTTTTTAACTATACATACATGACAAAAAACTTTTACATATTAAACTTTTAACCATAAGGCCGACTTATAAGAACATCTTTAATATTATTATTTTGATCATAAATATTGTCATTCTACCATTATTTAAAGTTATTATCACAATCGTGTTCATCGTAGTCATTTCTATTATAATTGTTACTATCAACGTTATTATCATAATTATTTTTATTATTATTATTATCCTCTATATTATTATTAACGTTGTGGTAACCGTTATCATCATTGTTATTGTCATTGTCATCGTTATTGTTGTTGTCATGGTCATTGTCATTGTCATTGTCATGATCATCGTCATCACTTTCATAATTGCCGTTGTCACTGTCATGTTTATTGTCACCATCGTCGTCGTGTATGTTGTGACTATGTCTTCTTTGTCGTCATCATCATCACTGTTATAAGTATCGTCATATTTATCGTTATCGTGCTTTCTCTGTGGGCATTTTGTTCTTTTTTCAAAGAACACGAGACAGTATTCGGCCGTGTTGGCTCTTTCAAGCTCGCTCTACTAGCCACTCCTTCTGCTGCATGCTGCTGCTGCCTGCTTCCGCAAGCCTTGTCATCGGCCACGATGCAGTGTGCTGCTACAGGCCATTGTCATCGGTGCTGCTGTTGTGAGCTCGTTCTGCGGGCCGCTTCCTCTACTGCGGAATCTGGTATTGATTTAGCATACTAAAACCTGATGCACCTACATCACATAGCAAGACTTTATATGATATTAGAAATTTAAAAATGTCGTAATCATTGTTTAACTATAAGTCTCTGTACGTTTTACTTACGTTTTGCCTTAAGGATATGCGGTGTAGTCATTTATTGCAGCGATAGTATGACGCAAATTCTTTGATTGACTCGAGCTTAGCTACGGTATACAGCCCTTATTTTTAGTGTTAACAGACAATTTATTTTATATCTAATACTTGTTGTAACAAAATAGAAACCTTTATTCTGAACAAATTATTTTGTCGGGAAAAATTAAAAAGGTCTTTACCAACTTAAAAAAATAGGGCCTAGCTAAGATGACCAGGGGTCAAGCTAATTCGAGACTTCAACAACTTTCCGATTATTACAATCAGACCCTTGGTATTCATTCGAAAATCGAGGCGTTAGACTCCTTGCCGGTTGATCATGATTACTTTAAAAAGAAACAATTCGACATCAATGAGGATCTTTATTACGGTGCTCTGGGTAATTTTGAAGACTATATATTAACTCTTTCTGATGATGGTGGTCCAATTTGAGGTTCCCTTCTACTGGCTCGCAAGTATCGGGTCTCCCTGCTATTGCTCTTCCTTCATTTTCTGGGGAGTTCGGAGAATGGGAAAATTTTCGCGATGTATACCTAGCTTTAGTGCATGAAAAAACAGATATTTTTCCCATTCTAAAATATCAGCATCTCTGTTCTCATTTAAAAGGAGAAGCCTCTGACTTGACTAAGAACATACCCTTGTCGGGAGATAATTACAATACAGCTCGGGAAGCAATTATGCGCTATTACGATAGTAAACGTCGTCTTATCAATTCCTACACTGTGGCCATAATTAAATGCGGTCCAATGAAAAACAAAACGTGCTTGGTAATAAAGCGTATATCCAAGAAGATGATTGATCCCTTAGACTCTCTTCTTTCATTGAATCGTCAGGTCGGCGACGCAGACTTATTTATTGCGTTGGTCACAAGTTAATTCGATTTTCACTCTAATCGAGACTGGCACAGGGTCTTAGGTAGCAGTTCTGATCCTCCATCACTGACTTAATTGAGGGAATTTATATCTGCTTAAGTGATTACTCTTGAGTCATTTACGAATAAGAGCACCGTTTTACGCCCATCCAATACTGGTAAACCCAACAAGTCGGTGGGGGCCAAAGGCATTTCGCACAGTTATCAAACTACCTTAGCTGACACTAGCAAGTGTCCATGTTACCAAGCTTCTCACCTTTTAGCTTCGTGCAATGCCTTTAAGTCCTTATCGTGAAATCAAAAATGGAACTTCTTGCAGAATAATCAGTTGTGTCCAAATTGTTTCGGGCCTCATAAACATGAGGAATGTTCTTCTTCCGAGCGGTGTCAGAGCTGCAATAGAAACCACGATATTATTATGCCTAAAGGCCACTAGAGATTAAAGTCCACCCAAACCAAAAAAGGTGCCTCCACTAATTCAAAGGTTAAAAGATTAGCTCTCACGTCTCTGAACTCGAGCATTAACTAACAAGCCTGTAATGTTAATCAAGTAAGAGCACCTAAAGTGCTCCTAGCCACTGCACGAAGTAACGTGTATTCTTCTGCTGGTTCTCGAGTTTTAGTTCGCGCACTTGTAGACCAGTGCTCTCAAAGTTTTCTTATATAAAAATCGCTCTGCGATTTACTACAATAAAAACGAAAGCCTGCTAATGCAACCCTGTCTGGAGTAAGTGGATTCGTGTCCTTGGTCTCAAGCCAAGCAATTCAGTCATCTTTTGAACCCCACTTAAAATCCAACTTTAGACATTCTGTTGAAGCTATAGTCGTTTAAAAAATCTCATCATATTATCCATCCATAGACAGTCAAGCAATAAGTCTAGCCCTCTATGAAGATTTAATCTTGGCCAATCCTCAGTACTATAATCTTGATAAGATTGAGGTCTTGCTGGATGCTTCAACTCACGCTATAATTATCAATGGCGAAATCCGCAAGATATCTCCAGATATGCCAATAGCTTTGGCTTCTCAATTGGGTTCGTTACTCTCCGGGTCAGTTACTTTAATACAAGGTGCTGATTCAGGTGAAAAGTCTCTGATCATGTTAAATACAGAGGAGACACAGCTTAACGGCTTAGTTTCGAAATTTTGGGAAACGGAGGAATTGACATCCTCTGGAAGGATCTTGAATAAGGATGATGGGGCATGTGAGGAATTCTTATTGAGAACTTATTCACGAGACTCAAATGGCCAAAACATGGTGGAATTACTCTTTTAGTCTGATTTCAACATCTGTCCTGCCTTGTCAAGACAATCCTTTCAATCAGCTCTAGCACTGTTTCTTCACTTAGAGCGTAGGTTCACCACTACTGAGCCTCTACGTCTGGCGTACAATTATTTTATGTCCTAATTTATCAGCTTAGGTCATATAAAAGAACTTTTAGATGGAAAAGCAGTAACCTATTACTTACCCCACCATGGAGTCTTGAGAAATAATAAACTCAGAGTAGTGTTTAACGGCTCGATGACTGGAAAATCTGACATTTCTTTGAACACTCTACTTCACGTTGGGAAAAACCTATTTCTAAGTCTGTACGATATTGTTCTCAAATGAAGATCTTATGAATTCGTGTTTACTTCAGACGTAGAAAAGATGTTCAGACAGGTTTTAGTCTCCCTCAAATGTCAAAGGTTCCAAGCTATTCTTTAGCGTGACTATAAAAACTCGCCTCTAAAGACCTTCGTTTTAAGGACAGTTACTTACGGATTGACTTGCTCTCCATATTTAACAACACGAGTTCTTCGACAAATAGCTACTGACTGCTCGGATACTCACCCTTTGGTAGCTCGTGTGATTCGTAAAGAGCTTTACGTTGATGACTGTCTGTCAGGTGGACATTCTTTTGAAGAAGCAAAATTTTGATGCCTTCAACTGTACGAATGAATGAAGCTGGGTGCCTTTCCTTTGTGTAAATGGCAAGATAATCAGACTAGTTTACTAAAAGATCTACCCGTTGAGTATACATCTGATAAGAAGTATCTTAATGACAACGAAGAGATCATTTCAGTCCTCGGTTTGCCAATAACCCTAAATTGGATTCCTTTCAATTTCAGATGGATGTCTTAGAATCAGTTCTTCCTTGGACCAAATGGAAACTCCTAGCACAGCTGTCAAATTTTTTCGATCCGTTAGGATGGCTAGCGCCTGTCATCGTATTCGCCAAGATTCTATTACAGTACCTGAGGCTGACGCAGTTATCCTGGGATGATGAGTTGCCTTTCTCGGTTGATCCTTGGTTACGTTGGCTTACTGAAATGCCGCTACTTAATAAACTCAGGATTATCAGATGGAATCACTATGCTATTAATAGTGACTCAACTGAAATTCACCATTTTGACGATGCTTCCAAAGGTGCTTCTGCGTCTGTGGTATATCTTAGGGTTAAGTGAAGTAAAGCTATTTACGTTTGAATACAAGTTGCCAAGAACAAAGTCGCCCCTATTAAAATCATGAGCATTCCAAGATTGGAACTCTGTGCTGCCCATTTGCTAGTCAAGGTCGAACGACGCTTCGTTGGAGTCACTCAGCTGAACTCAGCTCCTATACATTTGTAATTAGACTCTAGGAATACGTTGTATTGAATAAACGGTCTTCCTTCGCGTTGGCTGGTGTTTGTAGCAAACCGATGCTCCGACATCCATATTCTAACTTATCAGGCTAAATGGCACTATATTTTGACAAAGCCAAATCTGGCTGATCTAGCTTTCTGGGGCCTTCTCACTAGTCAGCTTCTCAATACTCAGTTATGGTTTCAGCGACCTAGCTTCCTTCAACAACTCAATCCTGAGTATCCAGAGTTTGACTCCGGTCCAATCGAGATGTCGGTCTCTGCGTCGGTCCATGTAAATAGTTCAGATTTCCCCTTTTGTCGTACAGTTTTTAAATATTGCTCTTCGGAAAAATTAGTGCAAATCACTGCCTATTGCCTTAGATTTTTGTACTGCTGTTTACTTCAAGTCAAGCAAAGGGAAATTACCAAGTTCCAACGTGATGATGTTGTCACCTCAAATCTACCCTTTATTTGCCTGTCAGCTTACTACGCTCCACCCCTCCTTGAACTGTCTACTTTAGAGCTGGAAAATGCTCGCTTCTTTCTCGTGCATCGACATCAGATGATTCACCTTTCCGCTGAGTTTAACGTGATGTCAAAGGACTTGAGGGGCTCTTCGGCGAGTACTTTAGCCTTACCCCATTCCAGTCGCTTGCGTCGTCTTAGACCAGTTCTAAAGGAGGGAATTATTAGAGTCAGCGGTCGTCTCAGCCAATTGTTACTTGACTCTAATGCTAAACATCCGATTATCCTGAGTGATAAAGGTTATCTGACGCGTCTCATCATAGACTTCTACCATCGCTTAAGACTTCATTATCATTCACAAAACTTATTTATTTTATACAATAGTTTGCACAAAATCAGTTATTGCGACAAAAAATTTGTGGCAGAACTGTTATTATTTATTTTTAAATAAAATTATCCTAAGTTAACAATCGTAGTATCCAAACGAATTTTTTTTGTTTTACAGCAACAAAGTTTTGAAAGCTTTTTTTTTGGAGCGAGAATTTTTAGTGTATTGATGATGACAATTTTTATTAATTTTTTGTACAAGCATTTTTAAACATTTTTATGTGGTCCCTCATTTGACAAAAATTTCTTTTATGTGGACATAGATTGTGTAATCTATATGATTTGCCTCAGTTTGAACAAACTAGATTATTAATAGGCACTGTTGGGTATAAATTAACTTTTTCCGCGTGTTGTCATAAAACATTCTCTAATGTGTATTTTCAGTTTCATTGCTGGCGTACAAATGAATGTTTTTTTCTTAATGTATGATCTTAGAAAATTTCAAAAATATGACATTACCTTATAAGGCTGGACTTTTTTTGTACGTACAACTTTATAGTCTTAGTTTATATGAATCTGTGATTTAATTATAATCTTTATGACTTTGAATCAAATTTTTTGAGTTTTCCTTATACAATACAGTACTTTTTAATAAGCAGAAATATTTCATTTAGATTTATTTTACGTTATGTGCGAAAGAAAAACGATTTTCGAAATTTTTAACTTAAAGATCAATTAAGTTTTTACACAAATAAGGCCACTTAGTTAGCTAATATCACGTATTATTGTCGTTTTCCAAAAATGAGTATGTGATATTTACATTTTTATAATAAATTAGCATCCAGTGAACTTTTAACTCCTCATAAAGACCTTTTTTTTTTTTTTTGAAAGTATACATGGTACCAGCAATCCATGTAAAAATGTCCTGAGAGTCCTTAAAAAAGACTACTTATCAGCTTTTTAAAGCCTTATTATCTTTATAAAGAAGAACATTACGACTGTCTAAATAGCCATTCATTTATTATATTGACATTGCATTGTAGCAAAGAATAAGTGCACAGCCAGTTGTGTGTAAATAGTTCTTATACTCTGTTATTATGAGTTGGTAACATAAACGGCTTATACTATTTAAAATAATCATCAATCCTAGAACTTAAGTCACGTCAAGTAATGTACATAGTAACTTATAACTTCAGTGAAGTGATTCAACAACATTATTAACAAATTTATAAAACTCATGGTATAAGCAACTAATATTAAGTTTTTTGGTTACGTTAACGAAAATAATTTTGAGTCGTTTAAGTCCAAAGTTTCAATAGGACGACTAAACGTTTTCCTCACAAATATTTTTTTTTATTATTCGAATATTAATTAAAGGTGCCATATCATCTGTTTTTTAATTTTTATCTTACTGATAGACTTAGTTAACAATTAAGCAGTAAGGGTCCTCACACACTTTGTCTAACTCTTCATCCTATGGTGACTGTGCCCCTGAATTATTATTGTGAATGTCTCCTGGATTCTACTTAACATTTTTATGCAAGTTACATGTCATTAGCATTTTTAATTATATTTTTTACGTCCATTTTTGAGATCCTTTTGATTGTTAACATATTTACATGTCATACACACTTATGGACAAATCCATATAAATTTGCATTTACTTGTATACGTATTTTATTTTAATGTTAGTAAAAAATAAACATATTAAGAGAAGTTATTACAAAAAAAATTTTTTGTTAAGTTTTTCATACAAAGTTAAATAATCTACTTTCATGACCCTTTAAGTACGTTCAACGCTTGTAATGAAAAAGGCTATCCTACTGTTTTTAAAATTTTTTATTTATTTATTATAAGAGTTTAGGGGAATTATACTAACAAAAAAAGCTTTAGTCAGTTAAGTTTAAATAAAACTACGATCAACCCCAAAATCTCCTTGGACACAAAAGCATTCGGAAAAAAATGTGTACAACAAATTTTAGAACAAAATAAGGAGATTTTATCCACGTGGATCATTAGTAGACAGTAGTAACAGGTAATGCCTACTATAATTAATTTTAATTTATTTAAACAGTTTACTGGGCAGTTACTTTGTTATGTTTCTAAACATTTATTTCACGGACGTATTAATAAATATGCAAGACCCATATTGCAAATATCTTGCTTAGATTACTCCGAGTATCGTGTTAGAGGCTTGTACTTGTGGCCAGTATCTCGTGCCACGTGAGCACACATCTACGACAAATAAATGGGAGCTCATATTGTCAGTTATTGTGACGTTAATAACTATAGATAATTATAAACTCTTTTTGTAGCGTAGTAATGTAAAATAAATTTTACCTTTATTTAAATGACAAAGTCATTAATATCTCCTGTGAATATAAGACCATTATTATCGTTGATGTACAACTTATGTAAGGGAGTTAATCGTCAGCAGAAAGACAAAAATGCCCTTTTTCCTCTCAAATATTATTTCCAAGCTGAAAGGTAGTAGAATTACTTCTTATTTGATTCATAACATTCTGAAATTTCAATATACAATTATGATTGAGAATAAAAAAATTTTCACCTATACTTAAGAAAATATATCGTTTTTAATTGTTAAACTAAATTTTCTACTGTCCGTGGGGATATTTTTTATAAAAAAAGGATAACACGCTTATATTCACATGATTTTGTATCAAATTGTTTCATGCAACCAACTGCATATAGCATTGAGAGACTTACCAATGAATTGTTTAAGTTTTATTCAGGTAATAAGAAGTAATTATGGTTTAATTTCATTACCTTATAAGTAACCATTGCCATTTGCCTTAAAGGCAGTTAATAGTAATGGTAACAGCGAGCTGTTTATGACAATTTGCAGAAAATAGTTGCTTCTTAAACAGTAAATTCAAGGGGTACTCTCTGTAGAATAAAATATAAATGTGGATTTATTGTCTTTTGTAACCACGTAGGTTAAAAAGATGTAAATTATATGCTCTAAATCCATTTATCAGACTTTCAGAGAACTCATATAAATCTAGAGCGATTTTCAGAACTGACGCAAACATAGCGACGCTCCAGAGGAAGACTATGCCTAGGTTGGTCCTGGACGAGAACTATTCCCTGTCAAAGTCCTGGGCAAAAACTATGCCCTGTGAACGTCCTGGGCGAGAACTATACCCTGTCAACGTCCTGGGCAAAAACTATGCCCTTTTTTTAAGTCTAGACAAAAACTATGCCCTTTTTTTAAGTCTAGACAAAAACTATGCCCTTTTTTTAGGCTGGATAAAAACTATGCCTTTTTTCCGTATTTGGGCAAAACCAACGCTTATGTCCAGACAGAAACGTAGTAAAAAAACATGCAAGTATCATTTACTCACCTTTTTTGTGTTGTTCTTCTCTTACAACAAAAAATCCCTCCAGATTTGCTCATTCGTGAATTTGGTGGCTGATAGCCCTAAGTATACTGAATAAAACTCACGAAAACAAAGCTCCTGAATATTACCTAATATTTTAAGGTTTCGCAATACTTGTGCTTAAGTGTCTGAGTTGTAAGTTTCATCCTCACATTAAGATCCACATGCAATTGTCTTAACGGATGCTTTTGTTAAAAAACAACACGTAATTGTTATTCGAAGCATATCTAGCGGCTTCAGTATTTAAAGTTCCAGTAAGTGTTTGAAAAAAAGAAAAAGCTTATTTTTTAGATTTTGTAAAGTGTATATTACAATAACCACTATGTAAATATGTAAATGACTATATATCTAATAACAAACACAAATGTAGATAAGCTTTTATAAATTTTACTTTATCTGGGCTCCAGAAAAGGACAAATTCTTTGTCTGGACTCAGAGAAATTGTAGCAAACTTCACCAGAACTAGAAAAAAAAGTCATAGTTTTTGTCTGGACTAGACAGAAGGTCCAAGTTTTCGTCAAAACTCCAGAAAAAAGCCTAGTCTTGTTCCATGATCCTAAAAGGGCATAGTTCTCATCTGGACGCGAGAAAAGGGAATAATCTTTGTCCAGAATCCCCAAAGGGCAAAGTCTTTGTCCAGGACCAAAGAAGAAATAGTTTCCGTCCAGACTTAGAAAAAGGGCACAGTTTTTTGTCGAGGCTTTGAAATAGGGCATAGTCTCTGTCCAGGGTGTCCCAAAGCCTTACTAAATCCACCACATTATATCTTATTCTTCACTACCTGCTAGTTTTTTTAATAAGTATTTTTTTAGTGGATGGAATACGGTAACGTTCAGTGGTTGAAAAATGTGAGTTGAGTTCAGATAGAGCTTTAACAACTCAATTAGATATTCTTTATAAAACTGTACTAAAAGTAGCATGGAATGAGAGATATGACCATTGGCACATAATAATACTGGAAGCTCGTAATCATAATCTGTTAGGTACTAGTAGAATATATATTTTAACTACTTGTAAGACTGTCAGCAGTCATCCAACTTTGGTATTTCTAACTCGCCAGTCTGCAGGAATTTTTTTGACAACATTTTCTTGGATAAAATCTTGACGTCAAAAAGTATCATTAAAGGTAATAGTTTTGCCAGAAGCAGCGCCTTTAAATAAGACAGTCAAGTTCGATTTGCTACCAACTATTTTATTAACAGACCTTTCCTCCTTCTTGGCTATTACAGCAGCATCTGGAGAAATTATTAGGAACTTCCTGTCATTAAGATAAAGTATTTTGTCTGGACATAAGTCAAGTGAACTATTTTTCTCAAGGTGAACTTATATTTGAGAGAACTATAACTTGGATTCATCAACAGTTACTGAAGCTTTTGTAGACGTCAAGTCTTAGGCCACTCTATAACTTAAATTATTATAACGTATCATGAAAGCTTAGAATCAGTGTCATGCTGGCCTATTATTTTTAAAGAGATTTTCTCTTTTCTGGCCTCTCAGAAACTCTTTAACATAGTCTTAAAGCTTACATTCATCAATACTAAAGACGCTTTCAGTATATTACGAGATCCAAGTATCCAAAATCGTTTTTTTAGCAGCACTCACGACTGTTGCTAGACTTTTTCAAATACAGTGGGTCTGATATTTTGAGGATTACTAAACAAAGTTGTTGTCAGAAAATTAAATTTTGTTGATACTCCTCTCAGTGTCATGCCATTTGCTGTAGCATTTAGAGACTTCACAAACTTTTTATCGTATATTCTGATCACTCCACTCTCTTTTTTTCTAATACTCTGTGTTTACGAAATTTTCTTTTATTTTTTGGCAACGCTGTGCGCTTATTGTTCTTTCTTATGTCATGCTTTTTGGTTGTGTATATTATTAAAGAAAAAATATAAATATACAATTTAGTTAATAATCTAATTTTTTTTACTCTTAAGGTTAGAAATAAACTCCACATAAAACTTGTGACAAGAACTCTAATTTCCAATAACATTTTGTCAAAAAATATTTATTTTAATGATAAAAATAGGAAAATTCCAAGAAACTAATTGATTTAAGTGAATAAGCCAGGCTGCTGGGTTCAAGGATACAGTTAACCATTATAATCTCGCTACTGCTACTTCTTATCACGCGATATACGTGAAGTATAACGTGGACTGCCAAATCATTTCTTTTCTGGATCAAAAGAAAATCTGGAGCAAGTTAAAGACGTCTTGTGTCACTCGTAAAAGGATATTATTAATAAAGTGTTTTTTAAAATATCTCTCAGCTTTAAATAATAGTGAAGTTTTTTTTACGTTGCTAATAGTATTTACATTATCATAAAAGTTTTATTTTCCTTATGCAAGGTAGCGTCTCTTAGAAAGGACCTTACACAGATCCTTATGTTTTTAGTTCTTAGTCAATTTTGATAAAATTAAAGTATGTTGTAGTTTATGATCTCCTTAGCAAAACTTGCTATGGCCACGAGCTCCAAACATAACAACCAAACAGAACCACCAAGTGCCCTTACTCTATCGCAGTAATGCAAAAGCTGCCTTCTCATCCCGAGCCCGGTTGAAAGGGCAAGAAAACCAGCTACCTTTTCCTTATTGCACAATATGTACAATGGCTTAAAAAACGCCTTCTCCACCTGCGGGATCAAAAACAAAAAAGAAAGCAACTACGGCAGCTTCTCTCAATCCCAAAATCAATGCCACGACTTACAAGATGCTATCTTCATGCTTTTAACTTGATGCAGTGGTGCGTATCTCTCCTTTGCCTCATAAGATATCAAGTGATTTAGTACCACTATAACTAATTTTTCCTCTTTTTAGATTAATTGTACTAGGCAATAATCCTCCCTGCCCTCATCCCATCCACGGAGCAAAAAACAACAACGTGGGTCACCTTTTCTCCATCCTAGCACCACAGGAGCAGCTTCAAAGACACCTTATCTATTTGTGATAACGAAAACGGAAAGATGAGCATGCTTGGCGACTTCTCTTCATACCACAAACTTGTATTGGTGATTAGCATTAAAACGTATGTTATATTACCAAAAAGTACCCAGAGGAGCTTTCGATCGCCGAAAAGAGCTTGAAGAAGTTCTTGATTGTCAAAAATCACTGTAAGAAGTTTTCAACCGTCAAGACAAGCACAGTAAAGTTTTTGATTGTTAAAAAATACTCAAACAAGTTCAGGATCATTGAGAAGCAACGACAAAAGTTATTAACCGTCATAATGCACTATGAGAGGTTCCTTATTATTTACAAGTACTTTAAGGTTATGGTCGTTGAATAACACTAAAAGCAGTTTTCTTTCGTCAGAAAGTGCTAACAAGAATTCTTGATTCTAGAGAAGCACTTAGATAAGTTCTCAAATGTTTTTAGAGCAAAAAAAGTTTTCAATTATCAGGAAGCGCATGAAAAAGTTTTGCATCGTTAAAAAGCACACTGTCATGTTTTCAAGTAAAAAAAAGTGCACAAAGGTACGTTGAAACATTTTTTAATATTGAAAAAGATGTAACAAAGTTTAAGAAGCACCATATTCATAAGGTTTGAAAAAAAAATCTTACATTTCAGTCATGTAGTCAGACATTAAGCCAAACTTTGAGCCATACACTCAGCCACATCTTGAGCCATACTTAACACCACACCTAACACCATACATTAAGCCATAGTTTGAGCCATACGTTCAGCAATATTTTAAGCCACACATTTAGCCAGACTTAGAGCCATACACTTAGCCACACTTGTAACCACACATTTAGCCAACCTTTGAGCCATACATTTAGCTACATCTTATGCCATATTTTAAGGCATACTTTACATTATATATTAGGCCGTACTTCAATTCATACATTAAGCCACACTTTAAGCCATTCGTTA
Source organism: Copidosoma floridanum (assembly GCF_036245765.1). NCBI lineage: Eukaryota > Metazoa > Arthropoda > Insecta > Hymenoptera > Encyrtidae > Copidosoma > Copidosoma floridanum. Next base: position 849,664 of record NW_028321899.1, read on the forward strand.
AACCATTTTTTTAATTGTACATTAAGATGTAATTCAAGCCATACTTTGAGCTATAAATTCAGTCTTATTTTGAGCCAGACTTAAAGTCATATATTTAGCCACGCCTTGAGCCATACTTTAAGCAATGCATCAAACCATACGTTATACATAAGGTCGTACTTTGAGCTCTACTTTAAGCCTTACTTTTAGCCATTTATTAAGCCAGACTTTGGAGCATATATTGAGTCATATTTTAAGCTACACGTTAAGCTATAAATACAGCTGCACACCGAACCATGAGAAAATTAAGCCATAAGTTAAGCCACACATAGTGCTATGACTATAGATGTTCATTAAGCCATAGTTTCAGTCATTCGTTTAGCCCTGCAGTCAGCCAGACATTGAGACAGACTTTAAGCTCTAATTAAAAAAACCTGCAACTATCTAAAAATAGTGCTTTTTTTAGAACTATTTTTTCAGCCATATCTTAAGCTATACTTCAAGCCATACATTAAGCCATACGTCAAGCCACACTTTAAGCCATTCTTTGAGCCATACATTTAGCCATACTTTAAGCCATATATTGAGTCTTACTTCGAGCCATACTTTAAACCACATTCTTTTCCTTATATGAAGCCATAATCTGAGCCGTACATTAGGCCTTAATATAAGCAATACTTTTAGCTTTTCTTCTAGCCAACCATAAAAGCCACACTCTGAGCCATTCTTTAAGCCATATTTTTAGTCATACGTTAAACTGTTTATTTTTCCAGACTTTAAGCCATATTTAGAACCATACGTGAAGTCATAAGTTTAGCCACACACCACACCATGACTGAAAATTGCGAACCATACTTTTATGCGTTAAGTCGTACAGTCAGTCAAACATTGAGATACACTTTGAGCCATTTTATAAAAGCATACAATCAGCAAATACCGTGCTATTTTTAGAACTATTGTTCTAGCCGTACTTCAAGTGATACTTTAAGTAACTTTCTTAACCATACATAAAGCCATACTTTGAGCCATACATTTAGCTATACTTTGAGCCTTACTTCAAGCCATATGTCAAGCCACACGTTGTGCCTTACTTTAAACTATACTTTTGGACAAGCTTTTAGCCTTCTATTTAGCCGCTTATTAAGTCAGGCATTGGGTCAGACTCTGAGCCATACTTTAAGAACGTACTTTGAGCTATTTTTGCAGCCATATATTCCGCCAGACATTGTACTATACTAGAAAATGTTTTATCAGCCATACTTTTATTCTTACTTTTATAGCCATAGTTTGAGCCATACTTTAACCTATACTCTTAGCCATGGATTTAACCATACTTTTTGTCAGACTTTCAGCTAGTTGTTGAGCCATATATTCAGTCCATCACTGAGCCATATTTTGAGCCATACTAAAGGTGGCTTGGGTAGTTAGTACCGTACCTGGAATAAGGTGCCATAAGGGCCTCTAAAAAATCAACACTTTTCGACGGTAGATTTTTCAATAAATATAGTTATTCTAATAAAACTCAAGTATAAGAATATGTTATGCGAAAAAAGTACCATGAAGTTACAACTGTAAAACTTGGAAAATGTTGCGAGGCAAGCCAGATGAATATTTTGTACTTTTCTTCTGATTTTCTCTAAAGTTCAGTCGTTGACCATAGATTTTTAAGAATTTAATAGATTCTTTGTAAAAAAATACACGAGAACTTTATTTTATTTTTGAGGTCAATTAAGCACTTTTGGAGTTATAGTCGTTTTAGTGACAATTCCTATGAGACTGCATGTAAAATTGTTGAATTTCAAATAGTGATTTCCGAAAAAATTAAGAGGGTTGACCCTAGTATTTGTTTCCCTCATATGAATATGGTATACTTTATGAACATAATTCTAGAATTTCAGAGGTTTTGATCAAGCCCATAAAAATCGCCCAAGCCTCCTTAAAGCCATAGGTTTAGCAGGACTTAAAACCCATTATTTATTAAATCGAGCACCGCAAATTGATATTTGATCAGTACAGTTTAACAACCAAATGATATGTAGTGCTATAAACCTTTTATTTTTGTTGTATGATGACTGAGACACAACTTTTTGATTGGATTTAAAGATTTGCACATCCTTAAGTTTTAAAGTATACCCGCAGTTAAAATCTTTAAACACAGTGCTCGCAGAGTGAGCGCCAACAAGTGAAAAAATTAAAAGGTGACACTTTCTGAAAACGAATTGAGTTTTGGCCTTTATAATCAGAACAAAAAGAAATCGTAATTATTTACATAAATAATATTCATTTAGACTGTTTCATTTATGCACTTTGAGTATGTTCAAGTATGTGTATTTACTCGAGGCATTGTCTAGGTCAGTGACGTCACAATCACCTATACGTGCACATGTGCATATATTATGTAACTAACTTGAATCATTTACGTAATTAATGAAAAGTTTGCATGATATTATTCATTCACATTTTCTAGTGCCTCAAAATTTATTTGAATGAGCAGGGCAAAATTTTCTTGGCTAAGGAGAGTAATTGTATTATCATTATAACCAGTTTCACTGTATTCTTAACCTGTGCAGAAAAAACAAAAGACACAGTTTGAAATCCAAGGTCCAGGATTGCGTTCAATGGTATATATTTTACTATTTAATGAATTTTAAGCCAACAAGAAGTAACGTAATAATTTGTATATATTGTTGGTGATGATAGTACATAATGGGATGGTAAAATTATTAGATTTTTTTTAAAGTTTGTGATGCACTTCGAAATTGCCAATTGCAGTTTTAATTTGTAGGTTAGGTTTTCTTTCAGGAACTTAATCACAGATTTTTTTACGAGAACTGCGGAAAATAAGACAGTCTGAAGAGTGTGTGAGAATTTTTTTTTCTTAATTACTTAAGGATTATTTGAGTATTGGCGAGTTCAAAGTAGCTTTGTATGATAAGACCCCAAAAGTGCGTGTAGTAGGTACGGTAACTCACTTGAGCCCCCTTAACCCAAGAGTACAGCTTGTCATTTAGCCAAACATTTAGTCAGATATTCAACCAGACATGAATCTAGACTTTTAAGCAGATATTAAGCCAGACATTAAGCCGAATGGGTGCTGACAATTATTTTTTTGAACAGTGCAGTTAAACAGCCAATCGTTATGTATTGCTACAAGCACACGTCTTTTTTTAGGGGACACGACTTTTTGACTTGATTTTGGGCCAAAAGTTTATGAATACTTTACAGACTTTAATGTAGAATTGGGTTGCGATATAACTGTTTAAAGATAAATAATATCACCAAGTTTTTGACGTGCACCTGCCGTTAGCGTAAATCTAATGTCAGTGTTTGCAGAGCCAGGGCCAAAGGGTGAAAAAAATAAAATGCCTCTCTACATAAAAATGACCTTGAATTATGGCTTTTATCACTGGGGTTAAAAGAGTTAGACAGATCGTTGAATCAATGTAACTGTGAAAAGATTGGATGTAGGAAATTGACTTCAAATGATTTACATTTATTTTGAATTTTTCTGAATGTCTAGACAATACATTTTTTTATAATACATAACCTTACTGTTTTTCTTGGGATTACGTAAAGTATTGCACTTCATTGTCAAGGTGCAAGTGTAGGTAGCCTTGCTTAAACGTTGTTCATTTGAAACGTTTTTATTTACAAAAGCTGAAAAAAACGTCATTTTCAGTAACTATAAGATAGAGTATCTGACTTTAAAGGGATTTTATCATGTATATCTTACTGAATACTGCATTCAAAACGTAATAAAGAATTTTTTCAATCCATCGCGAACTTTTAGCGTCATATTTCTTAATTCTTCATCATCGATTAACATTTCAATAAGCTGCTGCACCATTTCTTTAGCATTTCCTTATAACTTTTAGATATCCTGCAGATCGTTATCGTTGATTTAAACAGCATAACTTTTGTGCAACTGTACGTGAAAATTGTTCATATATTTAATATATATATACATGTACGCTTGGCGAGCGTTATGATAACTGATGCCAAATATAAATTTTAAGTATTGCTTTTTATCACTGTTTTAACTTTATTTGCCTCTCTTACTTGCATTATTACCTTCTTTGTTGAGCTCATCTTGTTGTCTGCCCGCGTTGAGCTTATTTTGCAACTCACTCGTACCTAGCTCATTATGCAGCTCACCTGTTAATAGCTCGAGCTCATCCTACTGCCTGCCCACGTCAAGCTCGTCCTGCCATTTCCCTGCGTCAAACTCGTTCTGTAGTCTGCCTGCATCAAGCTCGTCCTGCAGTCTACTCGCGTTAAGCACATCCTGCTGCTTGACTTCAACAATCTTGTCCAGTGGCTCACTGTCGTCAAGCTCATCCTGCAGCTTACCCACTAGCAGATCAAGATCATTATGTTGCCCACCTAAATCTAGCTGATCCTGCAGCTCACCCGCGAACGGCTTGAGATCATCCTGCTGCCTGCCCATATTGAGCTCATTTTTCACCTCGCCCGTGGACCACTCAAGCTCATCCAGCTGCTTGTCGGCGTCAAGCTCATCCTGCAGTTTACCAGCAAAGAGCTCGAGTTCATCTTGTTGCTCATCAGCGTCAAGCTCATCCTTCAGCTTGCCCACGTATAGCTCAAGCTCCTCTTGCTACCTCTACTGGCCCGCATTAAGCTGGTTCTGGTGCTCATTTGCATTAACAATGCTGCTTACTTGCATCTGTATTGTTCTGCAGCTCTCCTGCTTTTTGATGGGTGTTTTTATCCACCTACTCGTCCATATAACGTTTAGATCCATTCGTCTGTTTGTTTCTATTGTACTTTTATCAATTGAATATACCTGAAGTTTTGATGTAATAACAACTGATTTGTCAACAGCTTTTTTTGTTGGATCGGTGGAAGTAGTCCTGTCAAGTGCGCCACTAAACCCATGTCCATTACTTTCAATACGTTTAAATATGCTTTGTCATCTACACAAATTTTTTCAAAGATCGTTGTTACGTTATAGTAATTATTTTTGTGTTGATTAGTACTTTATTTACTATTTCTCACATATAGTTAAAAATAGAAGACCAAACATGTAATTTTATCTTAATTAAAATATCTTATCATTGTAAAGAATGTTTTTCTAAAGTTAAGTTAAAAAAATTAACGCTTTCTGCGAGGATCGTGGCCTTGTACCACTTTCTTTCCCATTTTCCTACGACACTTTTTTCTGTAACTTTGTCATGTTGTCGTTAGAGAATGCTGTACTTTGGATTTTTTCCGTTCCATGGAACAAAACGATACATTCTTAACAATCTTTCTTTCTTTTTATAACAACGTAACGGCAGCTTATTAAATACTGAGTGGTTATGGACAGACAGAAGAGAGAAGTAGGATACAACAAATTAGCTGTTAATTTATTTTTCATTCGATTTAACAAAATGTGCAGTACACAAGTGTTTTTCGAACAATTCCAAACTTTTTGGTCAGCACACCTCACAGACACATACTTACAAGTGCGTGTGCTCATGAGAATAGTACTTATAGTATTACAGACGTAAGAAATCTATATAACTATCCTTTTCATTGATTTGATCAGTTTTTCTGCCATCATTTCTATAAAAGTTTTCGTATTAAAGAGATAAACCATTTAAAACTTATCTACTTTTTTTACTTTTGTGTAAACTTTTATACATATACACATATTTATTGTAGAATAAGTTTGTAATAAAACAATTTTAGTATGGTTATAATAATTAAAAAATAATATTGTCATAAAATTAAAATAAATAAAAAAATACACTATTCCATAGATTATTAGCTCGTGATGAAAGAAGCAGATGTAAATGATTGTGTTCATGGTGCACAACGCCATGATTTTGTAAAAACCTATTCTGGCCCTAATTCCATATCCAAAGTCATATAAGACATCCAAAAACCTAGAGGCAATTATGCCCAATATGCTGTCATGTTGTAAGTTATACCTTTTTCCTTTTTCCTGAGTATTTTTTTCTAATTTTTACTTGTTTTTTAAAACAAAAAGTTTGATTCCTTATCAAGATTTTCCTAAAAAATTTTAAATATAAAATGTAAAATAATCTATTTCGTCATGTAAAAGTGATTACTTCATTGCTACCCATCTCACACATATAAATTTAGGTGTACGTACGTGCACGGGTCAACGATTAATAAAGTTCAAACTCTTAATTTGCATATCTATACATGGACTTACGAAGGTTTAGTTGTTGTTGAAGAGATGTATTTACTGGCTAAAATTAAAAGTATTGTACCTTAACATTCTTGAATTTTACATACATATTTTTATTTCACTTACCAGTAAAATTTTCTGTAAAAAAATTTCTAAAATTTCATTATTTTTCAAATTGCTTCAATGATAGAGAGCAATAATGATTCTGCTTTTGTCGCACACAAGCCTAGAGAGGTATTCATGACAAGAAAAGAGTTTCAATAGATACCTAAAGTTTTAAGAAAGACTTTTGTATTAAAAACTTCGCACCTTATTAAGCATTTGAAAAAAAATATCTATACAAACCTCAGCAAAATCACGAGCAGGTCCTATGCTAAGTGTACGGGAGAAAATCGAGCAGTGTCTGCTGTCAGCTGGTCTTCTCACACGGATCAGATATTTTTACAAAAGTGCATTTGGAGTTTATTAAACTTTAAGTCATGATCTAAAACTTAATACAGTCTTTTCCAAGACCTCAAACTTTAAAGATGTTCAAAAAAAGTTTGTTTCTCAAAAAGTCATAACACACTTTTGTTGACAAAAACTCAGTCTGCTACATTTTTTAGGCTTAGTTTTATCATGCAAATAACATTCTTTTAAGTTTTTTTACTCAAACTATCAAAAACTAGCTACTTAAAATTGTAGACTGTAATTTTTTATAACATTTGACATGGTTTTACCTTTATATTCTGACGAGTTGAATTCAGTTTAGTTAACTGTGATGCAGTGGATAGACGTTTTTATGCATGGTTAGTACAACTCTCTTCAACGCACATGCAGGCAGCCCCATTGCGCTGTCTGGTAAAGTTAACGCAAAGCTTGCATTAGCTGACTTGTTAAAAATACATATTCTGTTTTATTGCCTTGTCAATTGCAAAAAAATTATACATAAGGCAAATAAAAATTTTGTGAGCAGATCAATATCAAACGTCCATCTAACGGTTTAACAACAAAAAGCGATAAGGATGGCCATTCTCATTCTGTAGTTACTTGTACGATGTCCAATATTCTATTATTTTATAACTACACAATAATATAGTATTAGTAAGAATGACTTTGCAAATAAAGGTGGCAAAATCTTTTTTTTTTTACTTGAATATATTGAAATACTTATGTATGTTAGTCAATTTTTTGACCATGTCCACCTTTTCATGTAGATGTGAGCACTTGAGGAACAAGAACTTATTATTACAGAATATGAACAAATTTCCTTACTGCTTTTTGTTGTTAAACCGTTTGATAGACGTTAGATGTTGAGGCTTACCTAATTTACCTAAGGTTGCCTTATTTCTTCGCAATTAACAAAGTAATAAAACCAAATATGTATTTTTAAAGAGTCAGTTGATTTCTTTCACCAACACAGGCTTCGGACTAACTTCACCAGATGGCACAATGAGGCCTGCATGTGCAAATAGGAACCTCTACACACCCGTCCACCACCCTCCATAGAAATGACCGAACCTCCCTAAGCAGTTTTACTGCCAAGATCGCAGCAGCACTGGTGGAGTTGCAATACAATTTCTATAATATAATTAACGTTGAACCTTATTATGTATGTACATATGTATACAGATGTATATTATTATCACAGTATCACGATGTACTACCTAAGAAGAGTTCAGTTGAAACTGGCATGGCTTGTAACGAGCTTCTCAACAGCAATCTACCATTCACTTGGTTGGGTCTTCGTAAGACTGGCCATTCTGGGCTGTACATAAACCATAAAGAATCTGTTGAATGCTTAATAGACACATGTCAGCTGAGAAAACTCCTTGTGATAAATAATGCAATAGTAAACAACTTTAAGATATACGAAGAACGATCTTTTTTTATGTAAAAAAATTGCCTACAAGATGAAGCTAATAAAGAAAATCAACAGATAAGAAATTACCAAATTCTTTCCCGATAAAAATGTAATATTTATTTCACCCCCTAATCTAATAATTCCTGACTGATAAGCCACCACAAAACTGAGCATGCAGTATATTTACTAACATGTATTAACATAGCAAGTACACTCAAGGCTAAATGTGACAGGTTGCTTTTTAATAAACATATGTCTAGCAACTTGGATAACTATTTTTTTCTCGTGATTCTAATATTTTTAAATAGTAAAAACTATAACGAAACCTTTTGTTACAAAAACAATTCGCGTCAGAACTAATATTTACCACATCACAGTCTTTGATATTTAAAAAAAATTTTCAACTTTTCGGGTAAGGTCGTAAGATATGAAAATGTAGCCATTAATATCATGATAAGTATACATATTTTATAGAATCAAAATACAACGGATGAGATGCCTTCAACATTGGCAAAAGCTCATGCCAAAGTTAATTAAGGTGGCTCCAGCGCCTAGTGCCGTATCAAAATGGGGAGACTAAAATTAATCATTATTTTCTTTAAAATATGGTATAAAATTATCGTAGAGACTGTTGTAAGCCATATTTTACATTTTATCTGTTACTTTAGTAAGTCAATATAAAAAAACAAAAAAGTTTTATGGTGCCCTAATTGATGAACTGTTACGGTACGCTCCTAAGTTCAAGAATGTGGCTACATTGTTTAGCTGTAGTCATACCTTTATATGTATATATATGTACATTGCAGAATGCAGACAGCTGAGAGCTGACTTGCACTCGAAACTGTATACTTAGTCTCCGATTATTTAAAGATTTTGCTCGATAACAAGATACTTTACTCATGTTATCGAAAACTACGCAATAATATATACAAGATAGTATATTTTTTACACCTTACGGGTTATTTATATAAGTGCAGCTGAAGGTTGTATATCGCGTAAGCTTGCATTTTCTATCCAACCCGTCTTAAAACTACGATTTTGTAAGCATGATTTCTGACAATTTTCATCGTCAACCTTAATTTTTTTTTATACGAATAGAAAGATGGAAATTCAAAGAATATAATTCAATTTAATTAAGCTCGGTTGGGTTACTTATAATTTTAACATTGAGGCCACTGGAGCCACCTTAATTGAACGAATTTCCATCGATCCTCTACACTCAACCCACTGTACTCCGAGCACGAATAAATACGATGGGCCTCACCACACCGTGCATACGTTACTGCCACTGTATTAGTAACTAACGCGCGCGCAGACGAATTAAATTTACCATTTTTTGCAGTCTCCGATTCTCGTTCTCTCTGATGCTTGATTCCACTTCTTTTTCCTTTCACACGCGAAATCTCCGTTTCCATCGTTGAAAGTCAAAACGTCGTCGCATTGACAAATTGAGAAAATTGCGTGAGTTTCGGGAGCGCGTAAAAATCCAATGATTCTTCCCATTTCTGACGAATACTAATCGGTAAAGCCCGCTCCAGCAATCGTACTATTATTGTGTCGTCCAAAACTACGCCTAAAAAAGACAAAACATTTAGATGCTGGCGAGTGTCGTCCACCAATTTCGACAGCTCTCGTGCATTTTCAGCCTCTAACGGTTTAATATATATAAGCGTGTCTAAATGTTTTGCCACAAGAATTCTTCTTCGATCGTATGCATGGATGAGTAACTGCCACGTGCTTTTGTAATTGGCTGCAGTCGCGTCGAAAATCGAGATTTTATTGAGCGCTTCCCCACTGTTACGCGTCCTTCAAGTAAAAGAATTTAACTAGGCCATCGATGTCCATGCGTACGTTAACCATCGTTCCGAATGCATTTTTGAACGTTATCCACCTATTAAACTGCCCATTGAATTTTGGAAGCTCGGCGACTGGTAGCTTCAAAAGCTTTTGCTTCTCGATAAAGGATGACGTTGCTAAGGGATCGCCGCTGGGACTCGGGTCTGACTGAGCATTAGCTGCCGCATATATCGGCTTAGTGATGCTGGTCAGTGATGCTCGTCATCTCGGTCACGTGCGCATCATTGGGGTCGATCACCTCGAGCTCGTCATTTAGCTCCTCGTACGCGCTAAATAACTCCTTTACGCGATCGAATCTCAGCCGAGCCTTCACCGTATCAAACGATTTCTCTGCCGTCAACGTCCCAAGCGCCATGAGTTGTCCCTTTAGCGTGGAGCATTTCTGCATGAAAACCTTGGCTCGCGACATTTTCGTTCAACCTATGATCAATAACGCACAATAATCCCAATAAAATAGAAAATGAATGAAACTCGTAATACTCCCGTACAGACACACCCGTAGAATAATTAAAAAACCCGAATTATGTGACAAAATTAAAAAATGGATCAAAAGGCCCCACTAAAAACAATAAGACCCAAAACTCAAAGGCTAATAAGAAAAACTGTTATTCTGATGTTGTAAAATCTAACTTACTAATTTACGATCAACAATAGAAAACGAATTAAATAATTCCCGTAGTATTTGAACTAAGTTTAAGGCCCCGCAATTTCGACATGGATAATTAAAATGAAATTAAACCCAAATAGTAAGGACACTACACGATGAGACGTTCGATATTAATACGACGCCATTCGAAAATACTAGAAAACTAAAAAAGTTAGTCTAATCGTGTGAGAACGTTCGATCGGAAACAAACAACACCGAGAATGCGACCGTTGACACTAGCTGGCTTGAGCACGTCTTACCCCCCCCCCATTTTTCTCGTCCTAGCTTGCGCTCGTTGGACGCATGATCTTGAACATGCGCTACCTCGCCCATTAGCCTTTTTTGGTGCGGTTGGCACAAATTCACTTACACGCACTAACACTGTCCCTCGCAAGAAAAACAATGCGCCGAATTTCCCATACTCATCGATATGTTTCTCTTTCTGATTTTTATGCACTTTACAATATATATGATAAATAAAATTGTTTGTTTTGTTAAATTCAAAGCTCTCAGGAAAATAGTCCTACGAAAAGGACTCAACTCAAGTACGAAGTAGACAAAGCTAATAAATAAAATAAAAAAGCTAAGGAAAAAATAAAATAAGCAAGAGTAAATAAAGGTAGAGTGCAATGCAAAAAAAAAATAATAATAACAATAGCACAGACAAAGAGATAAGGATTTATACAAATGAGCGAGGAAAAGAAAGGATGAACTTCCGCGCGAGAGAGAGAGAGAGAATTAATATTAATACGGGGAGAAAGAGCGAGTAAAGATGTAAGCTAGAATTATCATGAAATTTGGAAATCGAGCGTAGGTAAGAGGAAAAGAAATTCAGTTAAAGAAAGAGAAAGCGAGATAAAAAGATGAGTTTAAGTTAACAGTAAAGAGTGTTCAATAAAAATGTGGGGCACTTAGCTTTTTCGATTGTGCACGTGGCAGCTGGAAGCGAGATCTCCTTCGTTGGCGCCGATGGCAGAAACCACGATGATCTTCCTGCAACTCTCTCGATAATTGTCGTCGTCACTGTTTGCTCTTCTTAAAAATTTGATGACAAGCGAATGATGTGCCGAAATCTCTCAACATAAACAAAACGAAACGACCGAAAATTCAAGACTACACGTGACAGCACCAGAAAAAAACGTTTTTTAAATCACGTCGGGGTCACCATAAATTGTAGCACAGGGGTCTTATGCTACCATAAAGACTGCGTCTAAGTGACATAGCCATCTTATTTATTAATAAACTAAAAAAGAGGAAAACCACAAAGCAAATACAAAGTACAAAATAAAACGCGAGACAAGCAACACTATGATGCGAACAAGTTTCTAAATTTAAGGGCAACAATTTAACAGCTAAATTATTAAACCACCTTAACTATAAATGGAAAGAAATTAATTATAAAAGCACTTACGTTAATAAACAAAGGATAGGATAGGTTGGGTTAAACTAAATAAAAAACACTACTTATAAGCCACTAATAAAGATGTAATTTTGTGGCTCAAAGCAGGAAGCTCTTGCGAGAAAGCCCCCTAAGAGATAAAAACGATCGATAAAAAATTGAATGCAACAAAAATTAAAACCTGGTTTGAATTGATGTGTAGATGTGGAGGTGTAAATGTGTGAGAGTGTGAAGGTAAGTGCGCGTCCGCAATGTTCTCCTCCTCGTCTTTGTACCACGGTTCCGCGAGTGCAGATGTTCGCCGTGGGTGCTCACAGCACGTGGTGAAAGTTGACGTGGCATGCGGATGTAATTTAAATTCGGACGAACAAGAAGAATTAATGCAAGAAACACGTTAATGCGTTGCGGTGCACCGAAAAACTTTTTAAAAAAACTCAAACGAGCAAAATTTATACTAAACAAGCTACGTACACGATTTCTCAGAAAACAACTGGAGACCGCTCTGTACAGAGGCAAGTATTGGGCTAGACGAGGCCTACCGAATTTTCCCAGAGGAGACGCCTTTCCTCTTTCCCTCGACCCCCCTTACTAATAATGCGCACTAATTAGCGGAGGTGTTATTCTTCTCGAGTGTCAATCGGGCGTAGGGATGCGAACAATGCTGAAGATGAACGATATATACTAATAAGTCGGTTTTGAAGGGAGAGAGAGAACGAGAAACTAGAGCATAATAAGAAACGCGAGCAACAAATGTGTGTAAAAGTAAATGGATTCAAGTGTAGTTTAATGTATTGATAAGGACGAATGTGCTGTGAGCTTCAATGCTCCTCCGCTCACGTGGCGGTACTCGATTTAGTCGTGTTTGACTAAACAGTCTGGTAGTGTATGGCTTAAAGTATAGCTTAAAGTATGGCTCAAAGCATAATTTGATAAATGGCATAAAGAATGACTTAATAAATGGCTCGAAGTATTGACGAATGCATGGTTGAAAGTGTAGGTTAAAGTATGGCTTAAGGTATGGCTCAAAAACTAGCAAAATGTGTAGCTTATAGTATGGCTAAATGTATGGATTATGGCTTGCCCATTCAAGTCTTTCTGTATGCTTAAATTTTTCTCTTTGAAATTTGGATCCAGCATATTTTCAGCAAAATGAATAGGTCTTAATGCTATTTCAGAACGCTTTTCCAGTTTTGCAGTCATTTGAGTGATTTCTTGTTCACTTAGATGTGGGAATGGCACTTTAGTGCTTTGTTTTTCAAAGTGAACTTCAAGCTCATGAAAAATTTGGGCAACCTTACTTAGTTTTGACTTATCTAATTGCACTTTCGTAATATAAATAAATATTGGTTTTACAAAAGTTTTTCATTTATCTATTGCACTCCAGAATGATTCATCTAAAATTAATGGTTTTGAATTAATGTTTATTGTCAATAGTGGCAATATTATAAATAGTACATTTTTTGTTATAATAACTTTGAAAATGTTATATTTAGTAATAATTATGTCGATCTTATGTCACAAAGTATAATTTTTGCCACTGCAAATAAAATTCAATGTTTTCTAAAAAATTTCATGTGTACATTAAAATTACATGAGAAGATTTTAGTAACATTATATTTTTTGGTAACTATTCTAGTGATTTAAAATTAAGTCTATCATTTTCTGGTGACATCAATTCTAGTGTATTTACTCTAATGACTTTTCAAAATACAATTACTAAAAGAAAATTTTAAAAATTATACATTTGATATATAAAAAAAACTAAAGATTAAAACAGGAAAAAAAAAATTAATAATCGTTATAAAAATTTTTGTCTTGTCAGTGCAACAAATAATAATAAGTCCTCGATAGAACTTTTTTCCTACGGTGAAATGAGTATTATATGAAAGTATTGTTTAGTAATGTTCTAAAAAGAAAATTGTTTAATAATGTTTTAATGCATGGTTTAATATATGGTTCAAAGTATGGGTTAATGTGTCATTAAAAAATTGCTAAATGTATAGTTTATAGTATGGGTCAAAAAAAAAGTTCTTAAAATAACACGATTTTCGACTAATTGTATGTTCTTAAGATAAAGCTAAAAGTCTGCCTTAATGTCTGGCTAACTGAACGGCTAAACGTATGTCTAACTGTATGGCTGAATGTACAACTTTAAGCATGACACGGTGTGCGTCTGAACTTATGGCTTAACGAATGACTTTAAATATGACTCAATGTATGGCCTAAAGTATGGCTTAACGTATGGCTCAATGTATGACTCAAAGTATGGCTATATGTATGGCTCTAAGTATGGTTTAATGCATGGCTCAAAGTATGTCTTAGTGTATTGCTCAAAAATATTGCTAAATGTACGGCTTAAAGTATGGCTTGATGTATGGTTAAAAGTATGGCTTAAGGTTTGGCTAAGTGTCTGGCTACATGACTGGCACATGTTCTGGTTAAATTTCTGGACTTATACGGTTGCTGTACAGAAATAAAAGATTTTTACTTCACACGTAATAAATACAGGGTTTTTGCAAATTCGTTCGATCCCTTCAATTTTAAGAATTTGTTGATGTACTTTATTTTTCTTTTTGTTAACTGAAAACTTCATAGAGTGCTTTTCGACGATGCAGAACTTTTTTTTGCACTTCTCGGTAATTATAACTTCTCTCAGCTTTTTTCGACGATCGAGAACTCATCTGAGTGCTTCTCAAGAATCAAAAACTTCTATGAACACATTTCAAAGAACAAAAACTACTTTTAGTGTAATTCAACATTCATAAGCTTTTCTAAATACTTCTAAATAATTAAGAACCTCTTCAAGTGCTTTTTGACAATTAAAAACTTTTCTGAGCTCATCTTGACGGTTGAAAACTTCTCATAGTGATTTTTGACGATCGAAAATTTCTTCAAGCGCTTCTTGGCAATTACAACCTTCTCTGGGAACTTTTTTGTGATATAAAATACATTTTATTTCTGATTACCAAAACACAGCTTTTTAAATTGGTTTTTATTAACGTTATGAAATCTCTCCCAGGGCTGTTCAACGATCAAGAACTTCTTTGAAGGCTTCCCGATGATCAATTACTCATCTTTTTCTATCAAGATCTTCTTAGGATTTTTCTCATCTCTATAGTATACGTCTGAGTGCCTTCGTTGACGATCAAGAGATTTATAGTCTTTACTACTAAGGAGAACTTACCAAAATTTTTTTTTGGCGATCAAAAACTTTCCTAGTGTATTTGACAACTAAGAGCTCTTTAGAGTGCTTTTTTTTATTTGATAACTTCTCAAAATGACTATTTAATTTGGAATATTCAGACACATCTTAATATTTAAGTTAAATTGTACATAAAACCTTAATTGTTATCTTGATTTAAACCCTTCTTGTCTTTATCATGAGTCTTTGTCATAACTGCATTAGCACTTATTCAATAATTTATTTGTTAAAAGTACTACAAATTTGTCAAAAAGGTGTTATAAGCATTTGTCTCTATGTACCAAGCCCCACGTAAAGAGAGTCTGTGGCTCTTTATTTGCACTGTGACATGATAAAAAGAGGACAGATTTTGACTTGCTTAAATCAGTTTAGAATGATTATAAGTTGGTTAGTTGGTTTTACATAAGAAGAGGGAGTGTAGGGTTTATATTCTGCTATATATATGTGTCGTCGTGGGAGAATGTGCTGGAATGAGCAGAGAGACTTCGTATATGAGTGTGTGCTTCATTTACAATGATTACATGTGTGGCTCGGACTCGAGCTCAGCAAGGACTGAAGTCGTCAGTAAACGGTTACACCGCACGACTAGTATAAGAGTGGGGGTTAAGCCCCTACAGGAGTATTATTGCCGGGTGCAATTAATCTAAAAAGAGAAAAAATTGGTTAAAGTGGTTCTAAATCACTTGATATTTTATGAGGCGAAGGAGAGATACGCACTTCATCAAGTTAAAGGCATTAAGATGGCATCTTGTAAGCCGTGGCATTGATTTTGGGATTGAGAAAGGTCACCGTTGTTGCTTCCTTTTTCGTTTTTTGTCCCGCAGGTGAAAAAGGCTTTTCTTGAGCTATTTTACGCATCGTGCCATAAAGAAAATGTAGCCCGTTTTCTTACCTTTTCCACCGTGCTTGGGATAAGAAGGCAGCTGTTGCAATATTGTGATGAAGTTAGGGCACGTTGGGGTTTTGTCATTTGAAAATCATATATTCAGTTTAGATTGTGGCCTTTCTTGTAGACCATATAGTAAAAAGAGTTAATAATTAAATAGATAACTTTTTTATTGATTTAGACATTGTAGATAAGCAATTACTCAAATTAATATTATTATAAAAATCTCGTTTATACAACATCAACACTTCTTCACTTTACAGTCCAGTGGGACGTACTGTTTGCAGCAGACAACTAGATTATTGCTTACTTACATGTCAGATACATTATAAACGTAGTGTCTGCTTATTAAACGTACTATATATGTGCATTATTTTGTGTTGCCTATCAACGTAACCTCAAACAGAATTACAAGGAGTTTCTTAATAGACACACGTGAACCGATTATGTTTTTCTAATACCATAAATAAAAAGGGCCCTAAAATCTAGTACATCTAGTTATTCTATTTTCCTAATTTACGAAACGAGAGACTTGTAAGAATTTTTTAATTTTTTTGTGTCTTGTTGTCTATTGATATTATTATTAAAATAATGTCTATTTACCATTTCAAAGAACAGGCACTTTTAATTAATTTGTTTTGTGTCAAAAAATTTTTGTTTTATCAAAATTAAAGTTGTGTGTCAATTCAATGCTATGTTGTAATAGTATAGATGTATTGTTTTTTTCCTCTATGCCTCTTTTATATTCTGCCTTTCTTAATTTTACAGCTCTTGATATTTGACCTCCATATCAGCAGTTGCAATTTGCACATAGTATGTGGTAAACGAAACTTTTTTCATCGAGTGGCTTGAATCAATATTTTTTAAGTGAATGGATCGAATTTAATTAATTGCTTGAGCTGTATACAAAACCAATGTGAATTTTCTTATAAAAATATTTAATAGAACCGTGCAAGTGAGAAATATACGGTAATGACAAGATTAGCTTATAAATATTATTGTTTCTATTGCAAATGTCAATCATGCTTATGTTTTATAAGGTATTTATTCTTTTCTTAAAAAACTTATCAAAAAACTTTGGTGGATGGTTGTTAGCTAGTTAAAATTTATAAAATAATTTTAAATTATCGTTATAAAATTAGGTGTTTGCTTATTTAATAGAAAAGTCTACTAAAGTCTAAATAATATCAATTTTATGCGGTATTGGACGATGGAAGAGAAAACTGATGTGTTTGCCTAATTGTAAGAGTTTTTGGTACCAATTAGTTAATACTGTGTTATCTTGTTGAATGAAAATTTTTAAATCGAACGAACTAATGCTGTTCTTGTTGCACGTCTCAACAGTGAATTGTTATTCCAGACAATAGCTATTAAAAATGTCTTTAGTATAGTTAATATATTTAGTAGGCCCGCTCATGAGACTATCATTTACATACCAGACATACATTAAAACATAATAACATGACTTCTCGAAGCATGAAATTGTAAGTAAACACAGGACCAGATCACACAGTACTAAACTATAGGGATTGCCCATTGGAAAGCCAAAAACTTGTTTACAAAATTTGTTGTTTAAATGGAAAAACGTTAAAATCATAATTAAAGATACGACTGTGCAAAATTCATTAAGAGAGTCATTAATTTTACCATTTAAGAATTTCTAAAAATGTCTTATTACATTTATGATCAAGGCTTCACTAGTATAAGTAAATAAACCTACAACATCTAGACTAATAAGAGTGTAACCAGGTGAGATGATAATATCTATTTATTTATTGTTTAACTCATAACTATTTCCTAAGTTTGATTTTGCCAGAGAAATATTCTATAGCAAAAAGTTAAAATAAGACTTTGAAAAAATATAAGTAGGTGAATTCAGTGTCAAGACAATGATACGGATAGCAAAGAATTATTCGCGAATATGGTCATAAGATACATAAAAAGTTTGATGCCCTTTTCTCACATAAAGAATCTGAGCGCAAAGGTGTATACGATATACTTTCAGTTACAAGAGTCAGTGACCCTGGCCTAGTTCAGTACCCTGCATTTATTGACAAGGAAGGCATGAGTAAAACAAAAGAGAACTGGCTATGAAACCTTTCGAACATACTGCTACCAGATTGTGTTTAAAGCATATTAGAGTTGGGCGATAAATTTAATTTTGTTTCTAATGTTAATTAATGTGATTATTTTCAACTTTTCAAGAACGTTGAACATTTATTAAAATATTCTAGAGAATTCGAGATTGTCACAAAAAAACTACTTAACATTATTGGTAACAATAAACATAATGTATCTACTCGTCTTTCTTTAAAAAAAAGTTATAAGTTAAAAAATTAATTAAAATATGTGACCTGGTTACACTCTCATTAGTCAAGATGTTGTAGGTTTCTTCACTAATACTAGTGAAGCCTTGATCATAAATGTAATAAGACATTTTTAGAAATTCTTAAATGGTAAAATTAATGACTCTCTTAATGAATTTTGCACAGTCGTATCTTTAATTATCATTTCAACGTTTTTCCATTTAAACAACAAATTTTGTAAGCAAATTTTGGCTTTCCAATGGGCAATCCCTATAGTTTAGTACTGTGTGATCTGGTCCTGTGTTTACTTACAATTTCATGCTTCGAGAAGTCATGTTATTATGTTTTAATGTATGTCTGGTATGTAAATGATAGTCTCATGAGCGGGCCTACTAAATATATTAACTATACTAAAGACATTTTTAATAGCTATTGTCTGGAATAACAATTCACTGTTGAGACGTGCAACAAGAACAGCATTAGTTCGTTCGATTTAAAAATTTTCATTCAACAAGATAACACAGTATTAACTAATTGGTACCAAAAACTCTTACAATTAGGCAAACACATCAGTTTTCTCTTCCATCGTCCAATACCGCATAAAATTGATATTATTTAGACTTTAGTAGACTTTTCTATTAAATAAGCAAACACCTAATTTTATAACGATAATTTAAAATTATTTTATAAATTTTAACTAGCTAACAACCATCCACCAAAGTTTTTTGATAAGTTTTTTAAGAAAAGAATAAATACCTTATAAAACATAAGCATGATTGACATTTGCAATAGAAACAATAATATTTATAAGCTAATCTTGTCATTACCGTATATTTCTCACTTGCACGGTTCTATTAAATATTTTTATAAGAAAATTCACATTGGTTTTGTATACAGCTCAAGCAATTAATTAAATTCGATCCATTCACTTAAAAAATATTGATTCAAGCCACTCGATGAAAAAAGTTTCGTTTACCACATACTATGTGCAAATTGCAACTGCTGATATGGAGGTCAAATATCAAGAGCTGTAAAATTAAGAAAGGCAGAATATAAAAGAGGCATAGAGGAAAAAAACAATACATCTATACTTTTCCAACATAGCATTGAATTGACACACAACTTTAATTTTAATTTTGACAAAAATTTTTTGACACAAAACAAATTTATCAAAAGTGCCTGTTCTTTAAAATGGTAAATATACATTATTTTAATAATAATATTAATTGACAACAAGACACAGAAAAATTAAAAAATTCTTACAAATCTCTCGCTTCGTAAATTAGGAAAGTAGAATAACTAGATGTACAAGATTTGAGGGCCCTTTTTATTTATGGTATTAGAAAAACATAATCGGTTCACGTGTGTCTCTTAAGAAACTCCTTGTAATTCTTATTTAATTGTATAATACGCATATACTGTGTTATTTATGTATGTGCAGGGTATAAAAGCAACGAAACACTAAACTCTGACTACATTACGATCTTACATCCCCTTTGTAAGTGTCAGAGGTATATTATATACTTTACTTTATTTGTGTTAATTGTATTTATTAAAATTTGTATTGTCAAAAATTTTTTCTGAGTACTGATAGATTTTTGTACCTTATGAGAGTAGGGACATTGTCCAAATGGCCGAAACGACGTTTTGTTTTCTTATAAATACAAAATTCAACAGTTTCTAGATACATGTTATTTTAATAAGGAACCAACTGTCATTGAACGTCTTATATGAATACTTTAATTTTAATAAAATTTACTGAATACCGAGAATGTAAGGATGTATGTGGGGTCCTTTATAGTTTCAACTTAATGTTCTATTTTTTCTACTAAATTTAAAGTGTCCCACGGCTAGGTTATTTAACTCACTGTCAAAGTAATTCTAGTGGTTAAAATTTTAAAGGAGTAGGTGGAACCAATAGTACTTGTTATTAACACTGACAATCACACAAAGCTAGGTTACTTATTTGGTTGCTGTGTTTGCTGTTAAACAAAGTTATGGCTTCTACTTTAATAGTAAATATCTGGCCTTGATGCATGTAGGTAAACCAAAAATTTGATACGACCAACAGCTATACAAGTGAATTTTGATACATAATACCCATTGTATTACGAGGTGCATATGTATAGAAAGCAGTACTTTTTAAACAGACACTCTGTTTCTTTTATGTATGCCTTTTTACAAATTTTCAATAGACTAAAGATTCATTGTATGAAACCACAGAATTTATTTTTTTAAGAAATTTTCCTTAAATAATAAATAAGAATAAAAAAAATATTCTGTCTAGGTGCAGATCAAAAACATAACTTTCTATTTACTAGACAGTTGCTCTACCATTATAGCAACCAAGGATCTGTACATTCACGCACACCTTAAGATCTTTGGTTGCCTAAATAGTAGAGCAACTGTCTAGGAAACAAGAGGTTATGTGTTCGATTGGAAATGATGTGGTTGAGTATTATAAATCTTTAGTATATTAGAAATTGAGAAAAGGGCATGCATGGAGGATATAAAGTGCTTGTTTAAAAAGTGCTGCTTTCTACTCGTATGCATCTCATGTTACAATAGTTAATATGAATCAACATTCGCTTGTATACCTGTTGATCGTGTTAAATTTCTAGTTTACCTACAATCATTGAAGTCATTTACCTAATATAACGACTTTAGGTGAAAGACAGCTTTAAAATAAAGAAAAAGAACTTGTCTAAACTTTTGGTGCGAGTAAATAAACAGCTCCTCGGTAGCTCAAATGGTAGTGAAACTGTGTAGTAAACAATAGATTTTAAGGTCCATCCGTATCTGGGAAGGATATTTTTTTTATTCTTATTTATTAATTAAAGAAAATTAAAAAAAAAAAATTATATGGTGTAATATTATGCATTGTTAGTAAGGGGCCATCCATAAACTACGTAACGCCATTTAAGGGGGGTAGGGGTATGACAAATTGCGACATTAAGTTACGTGAGGGCAGGGAGGGTTAAATTATATAGATATTTATCTTGTAATGTCTTGGTATACAAAATTTTATGAAGCTTACAAAAAGTGTAATGCAAATAATCTTTCTGGACAAAAAATCCAATGAAACGTAACTGAGTTATGGAAAAGTTTTAAAGAAGACGAAGAATCATTTCCAGATAACGTGGAGAAGAAAATCAAGAAACTTCTTCAAGAAAAAACAAAAAAAAATGCAGAAAAGATTCTTTTCTTCACACGACAAGTAAGATTAATCTTCATTAAAAAAATTTTTCACGTTATCTAAGCTATGAATAAAACTTGACATGAATTTTGCATAATCTACATTGACGTCAATATTATTTATATTTATTATAAAATGCAATTAAAAAAACATTTCCTTTTCATTCAGAAATCTGTAAGTAAACAAGTTCCCAATGCTAGTACTTTTGTTTGCGGTAACTCAAACTCCGAGTCAGTATCGAATTTGGTACTGATTTTGCAAGAACCACTTCATGCTCACGTCAAAAATCCTTCTAAAGATAATAGAATATTTATCAGCAAATATTAGCATGCATTTGAACTATTAATTTTTAAGTCTGAATTGACACAATGTAATAGTATCCGGACGAAAAAAAAACGTTTTTCTTTTACTTTTAATCTTACTTTAACAATATGTAATTTTAATTGAAACTTTAATATCAATATTATCTACGCGTTAACGAGTTAATTTTGTAATCATAAAAATAATGATTTTGAATCAGGAATTGAGCGTGAAAGGAGCACGCCTATCATTTCGAGCAGTTGCGAAGAAGATGAGGAAATTCGTAGCCCTAGCATAAATTGCCAATACTCTACTCCCACACAAGATAGTATTTATTAGAATAGCAGTTAATTGTAGCTGTTGAGGCTCGTGACTCTGGTTTTGAATTAGAAAGTGTACAAAAGGATATAGAGGAAACAAAAAAAATTGGAAAGTTCTAGAAAATTGCTGACAACAACAATTAATACAGCAAAACGCCAAAAAAAATACCGAGATAGACGTCAGGAAGGTCTTAAGAAAATAGCGATGAATTGACCAGATTTAGCAAAAAATTTGCACGTAAGTTTTTAATTATTTAAGTTGCATACTATCAAATAATCAATTCAAATGCTTTAATGTTTGTGTACTAAAATTAATGAAAGAAAAAAAAATATTAAATTTTAGTTTCACAAACAGCCTGGTCAACCTCAATCAGAACATGATCAACCTGAATTGTTGAAAACAATATGTGAAATCGCTATGTTTGGAGGAGCTGCTGACAGTCGGTGACGCTTGGAATTATTTCGGAGCTGAAAAACATTGAACGACTTACATGATGAGCTTTGAACACGTGGTTTCTTCATTTTAAAAAGCGCTACGTATCTTCGACTGCTACCTCGAAACTCCCACAAAAATAAGGGTAAAAAGCACGTTCATACGGTGCTAGTTAAACTTCGCAAGACTCAAGCTGATTCTAGAAGAGAACACCTTAATGGTAAATTTTGTACAGCTTCAAGTAGGTGCCTATAAACATATTTTTTATTCGTGTCAAACGATATGCTCCGATGTGTATGAAAATAATATTTTTATATTTAAAATTAAAAAATTAATGAAAATATTTACTACCTAGGTCGTGAGAGCAATTAATTTCAGTACTAGGTGTTTATCAGGTAGCTGTAATATTGCAAGATGATAAAAGCAGAGTGCCAATTGGTATCACGGCTGCAAATAAACAGGCACCGATCTAAATGCACTTAGAATATAAAGTAAGTCTTCCAGACCACAATTGGTTTGTAGCCCTAAGTCATGAGCTTATCCCAAGTGTGTATGCAAGCATTAATATAACAGATGGCAAAATTGGTGATCCAAAACTAACGCACTCAGGGCCTACTTACATTGCCATCAACAGTTCCAAGCACTCGACAAGAACAGCAGCAACTCACGCTTATGATTTTAGAAGGTTGTTAAACTTGGAAATTTTTAATAAAATACTTTGTAAGAAAATAATTATTTTCACGTAAAACTTTTCACTCTAACTTAGTTTTACAATTTAATTTGCATAATAAATATTTAATGTTAGATACTGATAAACAAGTGAGACCTATCGTGGTTTTGATGTCTGATAGTGGACCAGACGAAAATCCACGCTATGCCAAAGTGATTAGTCATGCAATTGACTATTTTAAGACCTGTCATTTAAATGCCATTTTTATAATAACTAACGCACCAGGTCAAAGTGCATATAATAGCGTTGAGCGGCGTATGGCACCCTGAAGTCGTGAGTTAGCTGGCTTAATATTACCTTATGATAAATTCGGATCTCATTTGGATAATTCTGCCAAAACGATTGATAAGGAACTCGAAAAAAAAAATTTTGAATTCGCAGCTCAAACGCTTGCAAACGTATGGAGTTACCTAGTCATTGATGGCTATCCAGTGACCGCAGAATCCACAGATTCAGAATGCATTGCCAAAGACGTAAGCAACGTATCACCTGAATGGTATAGCTTGCATGTAAAATAAAGTCAATATTTTCTCTAGGTATTAACAAGACTTTTAATATTAATTTTTTTATATTTTTCTGTTAATAATTGTATAAAAAAGTTATGTTCGGTAAAAACAGTGAGTGGCATGTAGCACCTTTTGAAAGTGCATGTGATGTAGGGTTAAAATTTAAGTTTTATTTAAAAATAAATTTAATTAATAACTCAATTTTTATTTTTATTAAAAAAATAAAATTTTTTTAATATAACACGTTACGTAACATTTACTGAGGGAGGGGGGGGTCAGGCAAAATATTACGGTAAGTTATATGGGGGTGGGGGGGGTCAAAAAAGGCCAGAAACAGCGTTACGTAGTTTATGGATGGCCCCCAACTGGTGTTCCTGTACCATATGATTATTACTGCCCTTCAGTTGTTAATGACATTAACGGCAAGTTTTAATTGTTCTCAAGTGTGATTAGAATCTTTCAGCACTAAACTATACGATTTTTTTTATTTCAGGTAGCACGTGTGATTCATGTGGATTATATTTTGCTTCAAAAAAACAAAAAAACCTGCACACCAAAGAAATTCATGGAAAAGTCAATAATCAAAAGCTACGTGCAAAAAAAATTTTAGCAAAAAGAGAAACAGAATTACTTTGTGAACTTGATACTCTTGAGCCAATAATAGAGTGGCTCGAAGAAAAAGACGTAGAAATTAAGTTTTCTGATCTCACAAATAATGATTTTACAGTTTATATAGCCTTTTTTCCTGTAATCAGTGATATACACAAGTGGCTTGTAGCACCTTTTAAAAGTGTATGTGATGTAGAGTTAAAATTAAAGTTATATTTGATAATAAATTTAATCAATAACTTAATTTTTATTTTTATTTGCAAAAAAAAATTTTTTAATAGAAAAAGTTACGTAACATTTACTGGGGGAGGGGGGGGGGGGTTAGGCAAAACGTTACGGTTAGTTACGTGGTGGGGGGGGGGGTATAAAAAGGCCAGAAACAGCGTTACGTAGTTTATGGATGGCCCCTATTTTGGAAATTGAGAAAAGGGCCAGTATGAAGAATATCGAGTACTTGTTCAAAAAGTGCCAGCATCTTTAGATTTGCCCCTTATGATACAATGTTAAAGATATATCAACATTCGCTTGTATACCTATTAGTCGTATCAAATTTTTTTTTACTCTTATAGTGTACAACCGTATGTACCTTACCACATTAGTCATTTACGAAAAAAGTGTAAGAAAACTGCATTAAAATGTTAAACAGTTACACAAAGCATATCCTCGAATGTATGCGGTTAATTTTGTATGATGTCTCTGTTTTATATAAGTTATGAATTAGATTTTAGTAATTCCTTGATACATCTTTCTGGGATTAAAAAAAAACGATGAAGTGAGCAAACGTTCTACTTTCTTAGGATGTAACAAGAAAAAATGTAAACTATGTACCGGATTGCGGTAAATGTCTTATAATATGGTTAGAAAGTTGTTTCCCTAAAATATCTTTGGTATAAAAGTGAACTCTAAGTTTTGAGACTGTTTTATTGTATGGGGTTATGACTTGTAGTCTGCCGTTTTCAAAAATAAGGCTATGGTTTAGTATAAATTTTAAGAAATTTAAAAAATGTAGTATTTTATAAGCCTAGCTCTGAATATTTAGTTGAAAAAGTCACAGTCAACGTTCTCATACTTTGATGCTCATACTTGCTTTTTAAGGTATACCATCCAGAGTAATTGGCAGAGTAGTTTCGATAAGCTTGAACGTAAATTACTACCTCTAAGCATCTTTTATAACCCCACTCTTACAAGTAATAAGTAGCATGTATTTGTGGCTTAATAAAAAGCAGCTGTCAGTATTTGGTCAATTATTTGAAGGTTAGTTCATTGCAACAAAAGAAAATTAAGCCTGTGAAAAATAGAGTCTTCGAGAAAGAAGCTTTAAATTTGCTAACCTCAAAGCAGTATCAAGAACAATTAATCCCTCTGATTATTTGCATTATTTACAGATTACACATATAATTTGGTATAAAAATAATCTTGAATATGAAAGATTGTTGGTTAACGATTGGAAACCTCTGATAAGCCTATTAAGCATGGCTTTTAAAGTAATTCCTTTTACAGTTTTCCATGAAAGCAAGTTTCCGTTGGCCTTCTTTGACATTAAAAAATATATTACGATGGATTACAGTAGCTTGCAATATATAAAGACTTACGCGTCTACCAGTCCTTAAAGTTTACGATGAGCTACAAGCAAAGAGCCATAAAGACTAAAGGAGTGACATAAGAACGTTCAGACAAAAGAGCTACAAAAAAGTATTATTAAAGTTTATTGTTAAAAAAAAGTAACGTTTGATGATTGACATAAATTTATCTTACATTGCGTCGGGTGTAATTTATACATGATTAGTGAAATACTAGATTATGTGATTCTCGTAGCTTATGAGCTTAAAGGCTTCGTTTTGGAAAAAAAGAGTAGTATACATAGAGCACAAATTGATTACTACCAACAAAACAAATGTGAGACTTTGACAAGAGATATTAAGTAAAATGTTGTGTTGAATTTAGCACATTTTACTGTAAATCCTATTGTTAATGCTATGAGCTATAGAAATAAATTTTCAAAATTATTTAACTTGTAGTTCAACCGCAAACTAACTTCTTCTTCATGTAACCATGCAAATAAAAATGTAAAATAAACGTAAAAAGTTTATTATTCTTCTAGTATCATTGCTTATAGTTATAAATACTGTTAAATACAAACACAAAGAGGGTTCAGCTCATTATGGTGTCAGATTAGTAAAAAAAAAATGTGAGGAGGGGGAGTATAAGGTTGCTTGTCCAGAAAGTATTTCCAGCTTAGGTGTTAGAGAAGAAGCACGTCTATCTTAAAATATGTGTACGCACTGTAAAAAATGCTGTAATAAAATGTTTTTCTCAAATAGTAAAATTAAACGTCAAGATAGTAATTTTCAGCGAAGCCGAAGTCTTAAGAAATTTTTTGTGATCGCATAGTAATTTTACTATCCCAGCGTAAAAGTCATATCTTGCACATTAAAAGCACCATTGTACTGTTCATAGTTTCGTTTTCACCAAAAGGGTTCTGTTACTGTATCTTTGATGAAACTATACAATATACTGTATGTAATTAATAATACTGTTTTGATGCATGATGTTTAAAATAATCATTTATAAGTATATTGAGCTGAAAACTTAAAAAGTGTATACCTTAGAAAAGATATGCTTTACTGCATAACAAGACAGACTGACTTCCAGTAAGTATACAAGGTAAAAGACCCAGTACCTGAACACTTTTTCGGGAAAGTCTTCTTGTTTGCGTTGCAGCATTAAAAATATTAAACTTTTAGCATTACATTTTTTATTATTTTATAGATTGAACATTAATCTTTTAAAAAATATTTATAATTAACAATCAAAGAAATAGAAAAGCAAAGAATTAATAATATCAGTTAAAGAAACCCAGATGACCCAGTACCTGAACAGTCAGCAAAGATATCGAGAAATTTAGAAGAAATTGCACCAGTACTTGAACACCAAAAAATAATTATCATATGGAAAAAATTTGCTAAGAAAAAAATGGTAATTAATGTATAGTTATTATATTAAATATTCATGCAAGTTTATAATGAATAAACATCTAGAAAATTGAAAAAAATATATTGCGATGACATTTTAAAGGTTATATAGCATGTGGAACTAGTACGTAAGCACAAAAAAATTTTATAAATATATAATGCCAGAATCTGAGTAGGTTTTATAATTAAGTATTTACAAGGGATATAAAAAATAAGAATGCATCCTTGTGCTTATACAAATTTTTTAATGATAAAAACAATTGTACCATATGATAACAACATATTACATGACTGAATTATCCTTTTTTAAGAGATTACTAATCTCTAACATTCTTTGATAGGTTAAACAAAATAAATTTTTAATACACATTTTAGATAAATAAAAACTAACCTTAATAATACTTATTCTTCTTCAATTTTTATAATGCTTCACATAGCTTCTGTTTAATGACGCGTTATCAAACAATTCACTTCATCTAATTTAAGGCAAAGAGCTTGAAGTTGTTCCTGGAAAAGAATTTTATTTTCTTTGCTTTTATTCGACATTCTATTTTAAATAACTACGGCTTTTGCTTTAATTTTTCTTTGTCTAACACTAACTAGTTTATCTTTGCTCTGTTCGCTATTTTAATATTTAGATCTACTTTTTTCAGCATTCTAGATTTTTCCTTTTTTTCTTTATTCATTTGTACTTTAATTTCTTCAAATTTTTTATCGTTTTTTTTTCTTTTTTCAAGCAAATCCGTTTTACAATTACATCTTCCACATCTTTTGTTAAAACAGCTTCTGGTCCTTTTGTGCACTCAATGGAAAGTTTCTTGTTATACTTGCAACTTAAAGTTGACTTGGGTATACCAAATTTAGCTGCAGTCAAATTGATCTATTTTTCAGCTTCAACTTCTTTCAGTGCTTTTTTGTCAATGGTGTAATTGTGATTAGTTTGTCTATTATTTAGAATTCCTTTTTTAACTTTTTTTTTCTTTACATTACTTAATTTCTTTATTATGATCTAAGCACTGGCTTTATTTGAAAAATGAAATAACAATTATATTTTTAAACTATACTTATATTGTTTAAACTTAACTCAATAGTCTTTAAATATGTATGAATCAACAATAAAAACAATAATAAGGTAAAGACTCACCTAATCTTAAGGTAGTTGACAAGATGCAGTCGTGCTCAGTGAGAACGAAGATTACTGCGTATAATATTACTGTACAGTCAAAGTAGAAATGGTTGAGTACCACTGGTCTCTTTGCGTGCGCAGAAGAGCAAAAATTGGCTGTCTGCGCTGCTTGACGAAATCAGGCAACATTGTATTCTAATGTATATGTATATGTAAACATACATGTATATTTTTTTTGTTTACCTTTTTTTTGAGAATTAGGTTATCGTATTACTTAATTTGTGCTCAGCCGGTTAATTTTGCAAATAAATATGAATAATCTAAGATTGCAGAACGGAAACTTTGAAACAAAAAAGTTAGGTAAGAAATACAGTACTTGTGTACATTGTATGAATGAAGCAAAGAAAGCAGTGATTCGTCAAGAATTATGTGTACTAAAAGGAAGATCAAAAGTTGCTAACAAAATAAAAAATTATTGTTCAAGAATTTTTTTGACAGATTGTTGTAATACAAATATATTTTGGTTAATTTCTGTAATCATGTACTAGATTATTCATTCGACAATTTTATCGCACATTTTTCAGTTTATTAATAAGTTTATTCCTTACACGAATTACATTCCACAGTTTCAAATTATATTTTAAGTTTATGAATGACATGTATATATAGCGGCAGTAGATGTATATGTACAACGAGGGCGAACGACGTTGTCATGTCTCAAATTGTATATATAAGCTTTCTGCTAAATTGGTTACGTTCGCTTGAAATACACGATGTTTGTACTAAAATTCCTAAAAAACTAGTAGCGGTAGGAACATTATGAGATAATGCAAAATATTCCTTGGATTCCACGTATTCAAAAGTTAGTTTTCTTTAAAAATGTGTAGAAAACTATTCTTGTAATCTTTAAAACTGCATGGCTCACATCAGCGTAACAGAGGCATCCGATGATAAAAGCCATAAATTTATAAGTTAATATCTTAGTTTTTAGCTGCGGTACCTATGTTGAAATTTTACTGATGTGTGAAGGACACTAAAATGTACTTATTTGCTAAGTTTCGAGAAAATCTATAAAAAATCGATTTCCTTGTCAACTACCTTAATACTAGAAAGGTTATATTTAAGGGTAACTATACACGTCTGAGCCGTTTTGAGCAGCATTCTTACCTGCACTTTAAGCCTAATAAACTTTAATATTTTTATACCTCATTTGGTGTAAATGGTAGTTCGATAAGTACTTTTACGCTAATTTTGAATTGTTTTGAAAACATAAGTAAGTAAATAATAAAGTAAAGCGTGTGGTTCAAGTACTACTGCCTGTCTGCACCAACGACCGGATATGTCTGAGTCATGAATAAAAAAAAATTGATTTATGAATAAGTCATTTTTAGACACATTTTTCATTATTTTTATTCTATTTATAAGATATTGTGCAAGTGTTCATGTACTGATACAAAATCAAGAAGTGTTCAGATACTGGTTTTTTTACCTTATATTTAGTATACGCTCTATAGACCTAGAGCTGAGCCCCAATGATGGTCGAAAATTTCAACCAGTCACCACTCTCACCAAAATTTAGAAACGCGATGATTCGTAGAAATCCGAGATATTTAGCTATTGGTCTACTAAGGTGTATACCCACGATGTAATGAAATTATACGTAACCTAAAAAGTGTTTACTTTCCAGAATGCTTTTGCTATATATACAATATACCTTATACTTACTGATTACGAATTTATAAGAGCACTGATGATAAATTTACTTTTAATCCTTGTCACAATTATTGATTATAGTGCGAGAGCGCAAAGCACGAACCGTAAATAAGGTAGAAATATACATGTACATCAATGTAGTCAATGCGAAATTTCCTTACCCACAACAAGAGTAATAACTGCGTGTAGCTTTTATACTAGATATTACTTTTACTATCTCGTGTTGCTTGGATCACTGTACTTTGACCATCACAGCGCAATATTACTATCATCTCGTATTTTTCCAAGGGATGTTAAACGTGTTTTCACCATCGGAACGTAGAATCTCCATTGTTTTGTAATTTTCATAGCTGACTGTATGTTTCATGCAGCTAGTAAAATTGATATGCTGAGCATAGGTCTCACTGTTGTCTATGCTGAGCATATTAATTTTAATAGCGGATAGTAATATAAATACATTGCTAGTAAAATTATGATGCTCAAGACATAGTTTTCGCTATCAGATATCATAATCACTGTGCTCAGAATAGTAAAAAAAGTTACTATCTGCTAGTGATTTTACTAAAGCATTTTTTACAGTGCGGCAGCGTTGTAGCTCTATTCAGAAACTTTCACCAGATGGTGGGGATCTGTTGTGATGGGCTCCTATGTTGCTACCACAACTAATATATTTGAAATTTTTTTATTAAATATGCAGTCATCGAGATTCTTGAGGCTGCAACTGTCTATTTCAGTTAAAATGTCTTGAATTTCAAGATCTGGCTTATCTCTTTTAGAAAATTAAATGATTAATATAAAGTCTGTATCAGTTTGTCCAGATTCATAATTATTGTTAGTCTATTTTAAATTTCTTAAGAACTATGATACACTTTTTCTGTTTAACTTTTTATTTCTTGGTAAGTCAATATGTAGATGGTACTTGTCTTTGTTTTAAGTTTTTCCTTAATTACGTCATTATAAATATCTCAACTACGCAAAATAGGTATGGTCATATAGTGGTGGTTGTGTATCTTCTTTTAAAGACTTTCTTGTATCACTAGACTCATTTTAAAAGAACATACTTGTCCTGCATAATGCATCAGGGGTCATCATATCTTTGATTGGGAATTGTGGCATTTTTTAATTTTTGTAACTACTTGGTATTGATAGGGTGACTTTTGTATTTGTCTTACTAGCGTAAGGTGTTAAGGCTTTTGATTCTAAAAAATTGACTTTTCATATGTTAGAATCTTTAAATGTATTTTAAGTGACATTTTCTAATATATTTTGTCTGGATGTGGATAATCTGTGGCTGCAAAAATGCTTATGTTCAAGTACTTTCACCAACTACACAACGATTTAATTTTAGTTGTTCCTTGTGTATTCTCAAGCCAAGAGATCATTCAGAGTCCCTGGCCAATTAAGAAGCATCTGCTCTTCATTGAGTCCTGTTCTTAGGTTTTGTTATTGCTACTGCCTCCTTCAAGATTGTTGGCAATGTTTTAAAATTAATAGTCGTTAAGTTAGATGTAAAAATGGTTTTTTTTCTCTCACTTAGTGGTTCTGTTTCTTATTTTTTCTGTATTTTTTCGACCTTTGTTTTTTGGTTATCTGTTATTAATATTGTTTTCTACGTACAGGAATGGTTCTACTTGATTTCTAGATAATGCATCAGCGTTGGCATTAGATTTTTCTGGATTATATTTAAAAGCTTATGAGTAGTAAAAATATTTTGTCATGCTGTATATTATTTACTTTTGTAGATGTTTTCTTATGTGCATCTTATTTAGTGGCTCACGGATAACCACAAAAGGTTATTTATTTTCCTATAAATGAGAACAAAAATTTTGCATTGCTTGCAGTGCACCCAGACATTTCTTTTCAGGTGTTAAAAAAGTTATTCCATCTTTATTAAGAATTCTCAAACGATAGGTGAC
This sequence comes from Copidosoma floridanum, assembly GCF_036245765.1. NCBI lineage: Eukaryota > Metazoa > Arthropoda > Insecta > Hymenoptera > Encyrtidae > Copidosoma > Copidosoma floridanum. Next base: position 881,760 of record NW_028321899.1, read on the forward strand.
AGAGTAGTCAAACCCTCTTTTTTCTTGACTAAATACTTCTCTACTAGTACAGTCAGATAAATTTGTTATCAATTAATATGATTTACTAAAGTCAGAAAACTGTAAAATAGGCTCTTGATAAAGATGATCTTTAAGTTTTTGGAAACTCTTTTTTATGTACTTCAGTCAATTGAAGTGCTTTTTCCTCTTTTAATAAATCTCATAGTAGCATTAGTATTTTTAAATGAACTTTATTAAAACTCTGTAGTTTTGTGCCATTTCAAAGAATTATTTAAACGTTCTCATAGTTTTAAGTTGGAGAAGCTCTCTGACAGCTTATATCTTTTTTAATTTTCTTGAATTTATCGTTGACTTACAGTAAACACTAGAAATACTACTGTTTTCCACAAAATTTAAACTGGATCTGACTAAGTTACCATACTTGCTGATTTTAACCAGTCAAAAAGTAACCATTATTTATGGTCGCCCTATACTTCATCTTATCTAAAAATTATGGCATCATATTAATACTCTAACATTCAAACACTCAATAAACCTTTTTCTGTAAACCTATTAGTCATTGCTATGTGGGTGGTGTATTTTTTAAACCTTTTGACATTCGTCTCCATTGGTAATGACTGTAATGTCATTAATGCTGTTTCATGCTCATCATGTTCCATCATAGGAATTTATTGAAATTTACTTGCCAAATAACTGAAAAATATACAGATCCTTCCAATTGGTCCATAATATCTGTCATGTTAGGCAATGCATATGCATCAGCAAGGGTTTTTTTATTAAGTTCTTGGAAATCAATTACTACCCTCCATCTTGGGTTTCCATGGCTATTAGATTTTTTTTACAACAATTTAGAGAGATAAATTATATTGTGATAACAAAGGCTAAATTATTCTATCATTAGATATTTTTGCTACGTGTTCTTCTAATACTTTTTTAAGAATTGGTGGGTAATGATATTGCTTAGTGTTAAAAGGGATCTTATTCTTCGTCAGGATTTTATGTGCAATAATATTTGTACAAAGTAAAGGGTCTTTTAGTACTCAGAAGATATCCAGAAATTTGTAAATCAGTCGATAAATTTGATCTCGTTCTTCTGGGCCTAAGTAACTACTAAGCACAAGTCTAATTAGGTCTTTTATTATATCTTGTTTGTTTTTAATCATTGGCCTTTTATATTTGCTACTAGTATTAGGGTTGAATTGAGGTAAATTGTATTTAAACGGCAAATCTTTTTCTTAGTCTACTTTGATTGTTAGATCGTTGTTATTAGTGTTTATTACCGTAGCAGTACATTGGCTAATCTCATTTCTTATTATTTCTTTCCCTAGATACATAGTATCACGTCCTTCGTCGACATGTGGTAAGTATTCTCCAAATAAACTGATATTTATCCTATTTATAATAACGATTTTTTAAAGTATAAGTTTTATTGTATATTTAGTTGGTTTTAAAAATTTCTTTGTGTTTCATTTGGAGAGTGTTAATTTACACTAAAAGTATTTTACTTTGTTTGATAACATGTGGTTTAAAAGTATCTTGGTCTTTTGAGTTATTGTTTTTTCTGTGTGTGTTGCACTAATTAGTTTTTTTTATTGGTAAGTTAATAACTTTATAATCTCTCAAAGATTTAATCAATCTGTTATATATATATATTTTTTTTTTATACTAGAGTGCTCTACGTCTGGCTTCTTGAACAAGGGTACTACTATGGGATTAGTACTTGGGAGAAGGAAGGGAAGAGAAATGGGACGCCTCCCATTACGGGGAGGCGGGTAGGGGGAAATGAGGCAATTTTTGCTGCGAGTAGGTCACCTAAGCCCTGCTTAAGAAGCATTGCGTGGTGAAAAAGCATATGTGAAAGTCACAGAGGTACTTGCCCGAAAAAGTTGCACTGGCCGGGAATCGAACCACGGTCTCCCGCGAGTCAATCCACGGTCTAGCCGACTGAGCCACCACGTGCTCATTATCTGTTATATTTGTAGTAGAATTATTGTTGGTTAACTTTTTTTTTAAACATTGGTTTTTTTGTTGGTATTGAGCGTAGTAGCTAAATTTTCTCTTTTTTTATGAGTGGTTAGAAAAAAGGAGCAGAAGTCATTTCGCCATTATTAAATACTGTATATAGCATTAAGGTAATACGATAATGTTGAAAGTTATGATCTAAGAGACTGACATCTTTAATGGGAATATCGTTACGAGTTTCACAATAATTGTGTGTTCTTCGTCTAATGGTATATACGCTATTTCTTTTGCTCAAACTCTTTCATTAAATAATTTTTAAAAAGTCCACAGATTTAAACTTTATAATTAGAAATAGAAAAAAAAAACTTAATTTCAAAACAATCTTAGTAGTTGATAAACAGTATGAATATTTTAAAAAGTTTTTAAATACAATTTGTAACTACAAAGCTATTGTATCTGACTCATAAGTGGTGCAAAGATAATGAATACTGTATGAGTATTATCATCAGTATGTTAACTTCATGTTTAAAGTAAGGAACGTGTTTTCAGACTTTTAAGGACGTGTGTCGATATTAAGTATCTTTCTTAACAACATTGTTAATGAATTTGGTCGCAAAAAAAGTGTCCTCTTAGAAAATCAAAGAATTTTGTATGAAACATTTTGTCTCAAAATTTGCTGTTAAAAAATAAGATGGTATAAAACGAGTTTTTTGTATCTTTGAACGTTGTCAATAAAATTGTTAAGACGGACCCTTAAAAGATAAATTTGTCATTGTCCGGGGTTACTTTTTTATCAACTAATAATTATAAGAACAAATTTTATTCATTCATTTCAATGGTTTTACATAAATTCGACTTTAAGAATATTGCGCGAAGTTTCACTCGATCTTGGCTAAAGCTAGGTTCTCTCTCACTTGACAAGACCCACGCTTTGGCATGGCTAAATCACTAATTAATGTGAATAAAATACCAATGTTGAACACCACGTTCAACTCAGTGTGTTGACTTTTACAGGGACCCACTTTCACCATCATTATCTACATTACGTGGCACTGTTGTCTAACTACTCTGAGAAACAGACAAATATTTGGAGCTCTTTGGAACTAGTAGTCACGTCTCACCCCGAATATTGGCAACAGGCTCTCCTTAGCTGATGTTAATCACTGCCTAACCATCCACCAGCCACACTAGCTTCAGTGGCGGCATTGGAATCTATCAGAAGTACTACCTCTCCATGCCTGTAGTCTCTACCACAGGGTGCTCACTGCTGCTCGATCCTGATGGCCAAACCACTCATCAGTGACACTAGCTACAGCGGTGGCAACGAGATCTCACAGAAGTAGTGCTTTACTACGCCTAGAGTCTTCAATCCAGTTTTCTCAACGTTGATTTATCTCTACGGCCAATTCGACACCCTCTGAGAGTATTCTCATCCACCTTAAACTTTCTCTCTCAGTTGAAAGCATTCTACCCCAACAGGCTGCTTATAACAATTTGGCACTTAGCGTGGGGCCTTCTTTAAAGAACTCTATGCTTCTGCAGGGAGATATCCATGAGCCTCATGGTCAATCATCACCACCAACTGACGTACGCATAATAAGTAACCAATAATACTCTTTGTAGATGGGAAGGGATACGTAGTGGCGCTTGACACACCTGACCTACCATATTCAACAACAAGCACAAGACGGATATAAACCTGAAAAAGCAACTCACTATTAAACTCATAAGCATCCCAGTTTAACCAACTCGTCAGGCACTTCGTTCCACAGGTCAAACTGCCTCAAAACTACAAGCGGACGTTACAAGCTCGTCTTCTCAGAGGCGACTGATTGCCATTCATGCTCGAACACCTGCTCTGATACACTGAAATTAGAACTTCGCATCACACTGATGCTCTTTTCTGAAACTCAAGCTCCAACTTCACGTTGGACAGCACACTTATCCAAGCTTTTCTGCACAAAGGGGGCTAATCACTGTCCACACTCAAACACTCACTTCAATACACCAGCATCAGTACTTCACATCACGCCAACGATCCTTCCCGGGACTTACGCTCTAAGGCCACGCCAAACGACGCACCACCCAAGCTGGCCCGAACAGAGGAGACTGACTACCGTCCATGCCCGACCAGCCGCTTCGATACTCTGGCATCAGTACTTCGTATCACGCCGATGCTCCTCTTTGAGATCCATGCTCTCCAATTTTATTACATATTTTATCACAAATATTTATATTCAGAGTGATAACAACTCCAACTCCTGTAGCTCTGCCACTACTTTACGAATTTATTACAAATTTTCTAAAAGGAGGGGGCTTATAACCATCTGGGTTATTATTTTATCAATAATTGATTATATAAGCACCTACTGTTCATTGATTTCAATTGTTTTGCATAAATTCAATTTTTAGAATATCATGCGCAGTTTTAATTTTAGACTTTGCGCTAAGTTGTACCACCTACAGCTCGCTAGGTGGCAATTATTAAACATCATAAGGAAGAAAGTTGTTTATAGTATTTAAAAATGGCTGTGCGACTTCTCAAAGTTATCTTCCTGGATCACTTGATCTAACCTAAAGCTATGTTCTCTCTCACTCAACAAGACACTGTTGTCTAACTACTGTGACAATCAGACATATATTCGAAGATCTTTGGCACTAGTAGTCACATCTCACCTCGAATATTGGCAAAGGGCTCTCTTTAACTGCTGTGACTTATCTCTATGGCCAGTTCGATACCCTCGCAGAGGACTCTTGCCCACCCTCAACTTTTTCTCTCAGTTTAAAGCAGCCCACCCAAACAAGCTGCTCATAACAGCTTACTTTACAAATAAGCTCCATTTTAATGAGTTCCGCAACTTTTGAATTGAAACTTTTAGTGTAGAAATAAAAACTATTTCTTTCACTGGCAAATGACCTTTTTTCAATATTTTTCATGGATTTTGCTTCATAGAGCATCTGCGTTACGATTTAAAGCATAGTGTATGCTATAAAAAGTTGTATTTTAACAAGATCTACAAGTCTGTTTTGACTCACAAACGTGTAAATTGTATGTATACAGAAGTTATCGCCGTAAAATTAGTTTTTATTGGTTTCGGACCCTTCACTGCAAAATGCCTTGAAGATTTTTCCTTTCAATAAAACAAGTTTAAATACAAACCAACAGCTAAGACATTGAACTTAAATTTACAAAAAAAGTCTTATCCCAGTACAATCATAACTACTTGAATCAGTTGGAAAACTTTATGACGTACTTACATATTCTCACACATACACTTTGTGACTAACTTGGATCACTCTCATACTAAGTAAGAAATTTGTGTTTGACTTAATAAAATAGACGATTTATTAGTTGTTACACTTTTTGCTATGACTAAATTATAAGGCACTTCTTAAGTGACCACCATAGCACGGTTATTTATATTGTGGTTCGTACAGCTCAGTAGTTAGGTAACACAGGTTTTTGAGCTTGCGATATGATCTTCAAGCAATTTTCTTGTACCTCTGAGAACTCCATTGCTTATGTGCGTATTTCCAACTGTGGTCTGATGGTTTAAAAGCCATGTAAAATAAGGTCCCTCTTGCTGTAAATGTGATTAATCACATTGAATCTTAGGTTGTTTCATTTCCATACATTAATTCTGCCTAAGAAATTTTAAAAGTCAGTATATCAGATTGCAAACATTCTTAGAAAATCTTATTTTCTAAAGTTAATCAATAGAGTCTTTATGATTTGTTTACATTCAAAAACACAACTAAGAAGAAAATCAAATTTTTAGAAAAATGATAAACAATTATAAAAATCATTGGAAAACATTTTCAGAAGAATTGAATTAATGTCCATTAAAGAAGTCTAATATGACTAAATATAATAAGAAATATAAAACTCCATTTTTACAAGATTTTTGTAATGTGTAGTTTATAATAATTATGACTAAAAAATAATATTGTACTAAATAAGGTAACCTAGCACAAAAAAAAAGCTTTCTTAAAAAAAGTTTCAACTTAAAGTTGTAATCTACTTAAAGGGGTGGGGGGGGGAGCAAAGTACGCAGAAGAGCAAAGCCTTGCTAGTTTACATATACATTTATTAGTTGTAATAAGAATTAGTCTTTCAAAATGCTACACGTAATCATGGATAGTGGAGAAAAACTTCATTCTTTTTGATACATCCGTACTTATAAAGATACATGTGGTTGTTTCTAACGTAAATGTTTGTTTGACGCATGCATGTGCAATAAGTTTGCAATATTTTTTATAAGTGTATGCCTGCCAATGAAGCGATCAGTGTTCTATGTTAAATGTTCTGATATACAAGTAAAAGAGTGCAATCAAGCGTGCGTACGTTGTACCCTTCGCTTTAGACGAGGAAGAGAGTAGAATGCAGGGATTGTTAACGCAGCAAATGTAACTACATATCTATGTTGCTACATCAGCATTAGCTACTGCACGATATAGTCTTTAAAGCTCACGGAAAAAGAGAAATGAAGTATTTGTTATATTATTCAACACTTTTCTTTCTTTGGATAAGGAAGGAGAGCGATGGTTCGCATTTGAATCCTGTCATAAGAAATTTATACAACTGTGTATTTGTAAATAATCCTCTGCCAATTTTAAATACATACAATCGTAATATCGTTCATACGATCTTCAAGGCTTTTAAAAAACTTTTTATACATAAGAACAGTTCATTTATCAAATAGTGTAATTAACTTAACTTTTAATAATTATTGCATTTCTTCTAAATAGTAGTTTTTTAATTGTAGAAATTATCTTTTTAAAGCAGACATCCTACTTACTTTAGTTAATTAGTGCTTAATTTTCAAGAATCATATTGTATTTTTTTTTGTTCAGCCAATAGTTTTTGTCCGTAAAGATTTTGTCCACTTTTTTTGTTTTTTTGTGAACTGTCCCAATTGAAGAATTCATGTGTAGGTATCATTTTGACTTTAAATTTTTACATATATGTTTCTTATTTATACACTGTGTCATTATGTTCTTGTAAATTATAAAAAGATCACTCTAACAAACAAATCCCAGATTTAAAACATCTGCTGTTAAAGGAGGACTGAGAGAACGAATCGCTTTTAAAAACAGATTCAAATAAAAAGTGGATAGACCACTTTAATAAGCAAATCTTATGTTGAGGTGTATATATTTATACGAAGAATAAAATTTTACTTTTTTTTCTACTATTGTTTATTACACAATGTTGTCTAATATTATTGATATTAGTAAGCTATTTTTGTTCATTCTATGAATTATTCATTTTGAATTTTAATTTTCAGTATTTTTATCTAATTACTTTATTTTTAAATAATAACAAAGTACAATTATACTATGCTCGTCACAAAGGCACATAATGTACACGTCCGCACACACTACACTGAATAAGGTGTAACACTTTATTTATTAAAACACTTTTTTTAATTATGTTAATTTTTTCTTTAAAAAGAGTTATAAAATGACATATAATGAATAAAGAATTTTCAAGAGACTTGAAAAGACTCTGCTACTATTTTTGGTAAACGATGATTAATTTCATTGGATCTTGCCTTTAATTTAAGACTTAAGGTATTAAGTTGCAGTCTCACACTTCTTATAGCCTGCAGAACCAGTAAATAATCTCACTAGAATATTATTACTTATTAAAAAACAAGGTAAAAAGAAAGACAATGTATGTTTAGGAGTATTAGAGTATATTGAATTGCTTAACTTTAATCTTTTATCTGTAGAGACTTACGTTTTTTTTAAAACTATCTATAAAATATAACTCTGTCTCATTAACGCTCGTAATTTCTTAGTACACGCCTATCTTATCACTTATCAGTTATATGCAATACTCTTACTATTAAATATCAATGTACTTCTATTTTCTTTAACTTTATTTGAATTCTGTGACACTTATAATCACATTAAAAAGAGTAATGTTGGGCTACTTATAACAAATAGACAAGTGGAGCACCCAACAAGACTGATAGTTAATTCATAAGACTACAGTCAATAAGTGTTAAGAAGCTACTGATTAAAATGCCATGTAAACATATAACTATTTGCATAGAGTTTTGGTCTCAACTTTTTTGTATGGCACATTATGGCACCAGAACTTGCTGACTCTATGGGCTTACGCTTAGTGGCGCGTTTAATTTGTAACTTGACAGCTCCATATGCCATTAAGTACAAAGTCAGCTTCGTTTGAAAATAACTTTCATTGCTAACGACCCTTTTAAATTTGATCACATACACAAACAAAACAAAATTATTCAGTTAAGTCATTTGTTAATATCGGAAAGAATAATTACGGTACTAATAATGACAGTCAGCAAACTTTAAACTTAAAAATAATCAGAATAAATTAAAATGATAATAACGATTGTAAAAACATAAGCAATGTTATAGGTCATAAAAAAGAGCAAATATAATAGTGATAATTATGTTTATTATAATGGTAATAATGACTTTAATGACAATTATAATGATAAAAAAAGATGATAATCACAAAGATGTTTGTCTTAATGACGAAAATTATAATGATGACAGTGAGAACTTGTGGCATAATTCTGTAAAAAATCATATTAACTATGTTTGAAACGTTAAATTAAACAGTATTAAAAATCATAAGAATAAATGACAACAATTTCTACACTTTTAGAGAGAACGATAAAAAAAATGAAAATGACAGGGACGAAACGCAAAAAGCTAAGATAATTATGAAAATAAATGTGACAATGATAATAGCAATGATAATTATAATGTTAACAATCAATTTATTGATAATAATATTCATCGACATAACCTTAATTATTTCTATAATATCTACTAGAATATAAGGATACTAATAGCATCTTAATCAAAATATGAGTTCTACAAAAAAATATCAATAACAGTCGTTACGGTAAAAAAACAATTCAAGTTAGAATGGTACAGCTAATAATGATAAACATTAAAATAATCACAAGGACATGAAGAATTCTAATCACTTCTATAAAAATGGTCTTAAAGACGATAAAGCTTAATAATCTAGTGGTGATATTAATGATGATAGACATAAACATGATTACAATAACAATAATCACTGTAGTCGCAATCATAAAAACGGGTATAAAAATGATAAAGCTGAAAACAGTATAAAAAAAAAAGAACAATAAGAATGAAAAAAATGATGATGATGATCATGATAATGATGATGATAATAATGATGATGATGATGATGATGATGATGATGATGATGATGATGATGATGATGATGATGATGATGATGATGATGATGATAATGATGACGATGATGATGATGATGATAATGATGATAATGATGATGATGACGACGATAATAATGATGATGATGATGATGATGATGACGACGATAATAATGATGATGATGATGATGATAATGATGATGATGTTTATGATGATAATGATAATGATGATGATGATGATGATGATGATGATGATGATGATTACAATGATGACTATGTTGATAATGATGACAACGATGATAATGACAATTGTAATAATGACAATGCTTACAATTATGACAGTAAAATCATACAGAAAAGATTTATAAATACTATTTTGTATCCAAAAAAAAAAAACGATCACGTTAATAACAATAATATAATAAATAGTCATAAAAATAGCAAAATTAATACTGATAACGTAGAAAATAATAAGAATAACAATAATATATGAAAATAATAATGATATCAATAATGAAGATAGTGATTATAATGTCAGTTTCGTAACTTTTTAGGATTCATGACCTTCATTTCGCATTTTGTACTGTGATATCCTCACTAATTGTTTGGATTTTATCGTATTTTTAATACTTCGATTTATCGTTTGTTTTATCTAACTTTCACTCTAAGGGTAAATTATTTACTTAAGTGAATTTTTTTAATTTTTTTGCCGTAATAAATACTCTAAGGGTCTTTGAATTTTCTTTTTCACGTCACGTTAACTCCCTTGTTTGTTACGTAAAGCCAAGTTTATTTAATTTTATGTTGCTCATTTAGTCTTTTTATTACTCTTGCAGTAACGGAAATAGTCAATCCAGTAGTAAGTTAAATTTTGATTTTTTGCTTATTATTTAAAACTTATTATTAAGTCTCTTGTTTGCTCTATTTCTATTAACATGCTTTTTTAAGCTTTACGTACGTTATTAGATGTTTCTAACATTTGCTTTGCTTTTTTCATTATTTTTAATTTTAGGTTTTTTTGTGCTAAGTAATTTTTCAATAGCATGTTTAATGTGCATTTCTTGTTCTATTTGCTTTTTACACTATCTTTTGTTTATGTTTTACGTTATATATGTTTAATTAGTGATGATATTTTAAGCACCTTTATTATTGTAGTGCACGCAAGACACTTTACCTACTTTACTCTGATGTTGATGTGTGGACATCAAGAATCTAGAAGTATATACTGCATACATTAATAGTCGTGATGTAGTGACACTGTCCTATTTAATTCTAGATGTAAGAAAAATTTACATCCTAAATTCTGAAGTAAACATTTTAGATATGTGCTGTTTGATTGTGCAGTTAATCATATAAGTAAGTGCGCCAGGTTATTCTAAGTTACTGCGCACCTGAACAGTGCATATTTTAATTATTTACTACGGAATTGGGGATGTCAATTGTTTCTACATCTTAAATTAATAAATACAGTGTTTCTAGATCAGGACTATGAATGTATGCAATATATACTTTGAGATTATTGATGTTGCCACTATTGACGTCAGATTGTAGTATGTACGGTATTTTGCGTGTGAATAGCCTTAACACTTGTTGTAGTACCATTTGCGAGCCAGCTTTTTGTTTAATGACGTTGTTTTTTGTTAGCCATGTCGTTGACATTATTTGAGGGTTATTTTTTTAGTATCTCCCAATTCCTGCTTTTATTTTCAGAAAAGATATTGCTCTATTATTTTATGCAGTTGTAGTTGTAGGTTATCCTTGATTTAGCAGATTAATTTATTGAACGGCAGTTGAGCTAGAGTTAATGGGAATCATAGGTTTCTTCACAGTGTAGATGCCTAACTTAACAGTAAAGTTTAATGGATGATAATTTTTTTTGTCTTTTATTATTCTTGATTTTATACCCCCAGTGCGTTCAGACTTTATGGACCATCTTTTTTCGACGAAGAACTCAGAGATTTTTTCTATTGTTACCCAAATATTCGTGTTAGGGACGTTTCTTTACTAGTCTCTTAGCTGTAGTTGTCATTGATTTGCTTTCAACTGCTTTGTTTTAGTAACAACATTCAAGTGTATTCATCACCCTTTTTTTTGTTCTATGTAAGCCTTTTTGGATGGCCTTTAAAGGCGATTTCTTGCTATTCTTTTTTTATCAGTTTACTGAGCAAATTTTTCCTAATGATGAAGACTGTCTCTCGTTTCTGTCATGAAATTTGGTTTTTTATCGAGCTGTAAAACGTTTTTACTTGTAATAATGCATTTATTCTACTTAAGAAGAACAATCTCTTGCATATTTTATCCTGCGTTGTGCCATAAGTATATTTGTATATAACAATGATCACGTTTAATGTGCTGTATATTAAATGTAACACTTATTTATTAATTTATGTCATTAGAATGACTGTTTTTGCTTGAATTATTATGAACAATACTGTAAGCTTGTACACTTTTAAAAACCATAAGATTTTTAACGTTATTAGTTTTTTTTATTTTGCTTATTAAACTATGTCATAACACAAAGAAAGATGTATACTTTTTGTTTTTTATTTCTTACTTAATAAGAGTAATATATGTGTTAGTGAATATATAATAAAAGTATTAGTGAAGCTAACGCTTGAAAATGTATGGAAGCATAAGTCACATTTTAAATTTTGTTAATATTCACTGAAATTAAAACTAAAAACTTCTATTTAATACGTCAAATGCTTTTTTTACACCTATGCATATGCATTCATAATGACCAATATTATGATGAGATTTTGATGATTAGGAGTTCTTGTATTTGTATTTGTTTTGTCTATAAGCAGTAAAATGCGTAAAGATTGTAAAAAATTACTCATTTTTAAGACATCCATGAGAACTTGTATTAAATTGTAGCTCACTGAACACATAGTCTTGTCAGAATCGTCACTAGAGTAAACGTTCAATTTATAAAAAGTATATAAACAACAGAATGTCTTTTTATACATACATTTAATACTATTCATATGTAGTGCTGGCGATTTCTTACATTTAAAAAACTTACGTAATTTCCAATCCCATCTACTGTAAATGTGTTGCATATAATATATTAAATTTCTGTGTAGTGCACTTTAAAGACAATGAAATTTTTCTAATGACTTCTCAAGAAAGTCAAAGTGTCTTAGGTTTATAGTGATTTAAGAAAACAAACCATTACTAAAGAGAACTGTTTTATTGCATTATTCACTTCAATTTTCATTTTGTTCATGATAAATCTTTGCTATAACAGTTCAAAAGGCTTTTGTGGCATTTTTTAAAAATATTTTCTCTACGTACAATAAATTAATTTTAACTTCCAGATGTAATCCAGAGTGAAAAAAAGTCAGCAAATCACATGAAAAAGGTTAGTGATGGTAACCATTTAATTGCGACATTAAGCAAGACGAACAACTACAACCATCAGTTAAGAAGAGGTAGTCTAGTAATAAGTAGTAAAGATAGTAGTTATGAAGACCCTTACTATTCACGCTCTCTAGAAGCTTCTACACCTGTTGTTGACGAAGAAGCAAGGTAAAAATTTAATAGCAGATATAGCCAAGTTAACTATTAATACAGTATGCTACTCATCTAAGATACAAAAAAAAATTCATGTATTCTATGACGAGCTTACATTTCGAATAAGTGGTCCCCTTTCTCTTAGCTCTAAAAACATTTTTTTTTCAATTTTTTAAAAAAGTGGCTGTATTTAAATTATTAATCTGTATAATAAGCTTTACTTAGTATTTTTCTATTTAATTGATTCTGACAGTGAAATAGACCAAATTCTGCTAATCATCATTGTTACATTTAATTGAAAATACTTATTTTTTTGAACCTTCAATAAAAATTATTTGTAAGCCTCAATACTTGTAGAAAAAGTAAAACGTTAGCATGATCTGTTCTTAAAGTTAATGTTATAAGAGTTGTAGATCAAAAAAAATATTTTTACAAATATTTACAGAGACTTATTCATCGCACCAGATTCATGTCTGAAGTCAATGATTTTATTCTTTATGCACTATGCTCATTTTATTAGAGTTTTTTTATTATAACCATAAATATAATTTACTTTCTTATAAAATTAGTGCCCTTTTTTTATTTAATTCAGCCCAAATAAGGAGAGTCAGGACCGAATTGTTCAATCATGCACATACGAGTACATGACAGAAACAGATAATTTAGCAGGTTGCTTGTGCTTTTTTTTGCTTAATATCTATTCTCTATTTTGCAAGAATAGCTTTGTCAACTTCCATGGATAGAATTAACCGTACGATAGCTTTGCTTAAAAAACTTGTACTTTAGAAATGTTATTTAAAGAAATAAAAAATGATCTTGGGATGTCTGCTCAAGGTGATATAAATACACCACTAACCTTTTTTTGACAACAGCTGAGCACATCCTAAACTTATTTTTACGCAGTTTAGCCATGACACTTGGACAGAAGTTACATTTATCAAAAATTGTGTGCTGCTTAGTCTATTTTTTTTGTGAAATAGCGAATTGGCTTATTTTAGTGAATAAGTAGAGATGCAGACTAGAAGCTATCTATAGTAAAAAAGCTTTAATGGAGCTGCTTGACCCAGAAATAACTTCAATGATCTAATCTTGTTGAATATTTCTTATAGAACATTAGGAGGTTAAAGGAACTATAAGTCTTTATGAGCTTTCATTGAATTTCATACCACAAGCAGTTTTATTATGAAAATTTACAATGTTATCTTCTGTTAGTTATATCCCAGACTCAGAGGTTACATGTTTTAAAACATAATAAATGTAAATAATAATCAGACTTTTTCTGGCAGGAACTTTAGAGTATAACCAGCGTTTCTGGTATATTTCGAGCCAAATTTCACATAAATGAATTTATACTTCTCCAGAAGATCATATTAATTATTAAAATGTTTTTTAGTTAGCTCCTTCCCTACTGAAAGTGTTCAGGTAACTTGTCATAGTATTTGTCACATGACATATCAAGTCAAAAGTCGTGCCAATTTATCATATAACAGTATCTTGTAGAATTGTCATGTAAAAATGTCATGTGGATTTTTATAAGCTAGATTCAAAAATAAAAAAGTAAAACTTGTACTTCTGACTGTTTAAAGGCTGTGGAAATAGCTAATATAAATAGTAAAAAAAAGTATGCCTTAGCTCCAGTAAAGGAATTTGAACCTGGTCCAGATCATCGGTAGTCGAGTGTTTTTACCACTTGGCCAGAATGGATGAGACACTTGGGACAGAATTTACGTCTTTATAAGATTCATCTGAAGCTCATGTTTATTTTATAACTTCGTAAATAACATTTGCCACCTTAGTTACCTAATTGATAATTAACTTTTTGTTAACGTACTTTTTACATTGTTCCATGTCTTTTAATACATTCGTCAATAGTAAATCTAGTAATTAATTTTACAACTTCTTTTCGTTCACAGATTTTACTCAAACTTTGCAGATAATTCACTTTCCAAGGGGAAAAAGTCTAGTTTTAAAAATGTTATAAGCTTGTTTAACTCGCTACAACAAAGTTGTGAATTACCTTTTCCTCTTTAATACTTTAATGTGCGTATCGAATACAAACAGAAATGTCTTTAAGATAATGCTTTTTATAATTTCCAATTCTAGTTAAGATAACAGTTCGCAAATTTTTGTTTAAATCTAATAGTTTTCAAAAAAACCTTATTTTATATATAAGATAACCTTGCAGAAATTTATATAATCCATCTGAGTACTGTACAACTGAATGGAAAATTATTTTTTCTGCTAGTAGTCAATACGCACATAAAAGTATGAAAAAAAACAGGTAATCCACATCTTTGTTGTAAACATTACAGCAAATTTATTACACTTTTATAAATAGACTATTTTCCTTTGGAATCAACAGTATATGTAAGGTTTAAATAAAGTCCGTGAACGAAAAGAAGTTGTAAAATTAATTACTAGATTTACTATTGACGAACGTATTAAGAGACATGGAACAATGTAAAAAGTACATTCACAAAAAGTTAATAATCAATTAGGTAACTAAGGTGGTAAATGTTGTTTACGAAATTATAAAATGAACATTAGTTTCAGATGAATCTGATAAAGACGTAAATTCTGTCCCAAGTGTCTAAACCATTCTGACCAAGTGGTAAGGACACTCGGCTCCCCATAACACGGACCAGGCTCCAATCCCTTTACTGGATGCTTTTTTTTTTCACTATTTGTATTAGCTATTTTAACAGCTTTTGAACAGTTAGAAGTGTAAATTTTACTTCTTTATTTTTGAATCGCCAAAAATGTAGCTCATAAGAATCTACATAACACTTTTATATGACAACTCTGCATGACACTTCTATATGATAAATTGGCACGACTTTTGACCTGACATCTCACCTGACAAATAACATGACAAGTCGCCTAAATATTTTCAGTAGGGTTTTCCTGTTAAGCATTATTAATAAGTTATTAACATAAAGGTGTCAAAAAAGAATTATCAATAGTATCGAAAAGACATTTCCGTCATTTTTGCGGCTCTGTCTTATAACACTTAGTAACGAATAAGGCATAATAATCTCTTTATATCTAAGTATCTCTTTGTACCTAAGAATTAAGTTAATCCTAAAAGGTCACTATCAGGCCATTAGCAATACCCCATAGGCAGTGGAGAAATTTGCTGAAAATTTTATTATGTAAAGTATACATGAGCATTCTATTAGAAATAACGAAAACATGTAAAAAATTTTCGAACGAAAGTTTCTATGGATTGTGTAGGGCACTAAGTTGGCTTATAAGAATTAGGATCTTAGTATAATAAGAGACAATGAGATCTTATTATGTTGAAGGTCAGTGTGGAGTTCACGAATGGGTTTATCTGAAAGGTAAAATAAGTTTGTTAACAATATTATATAAATAAAATATGAAAGACCTTTACATCAAAATCTAAAATCAACCAATAATTCGTCTATAACCCAAGTAATTTTAACGTCAGATAACAAATACACTTAAAAATAAAACAATAGAAAATTAAGCAGTTTAGAGGTACTTGCTATGTTCTACTATATTATTAATTATGCAACTACTTAAAAAAACATAAATCTGACGAAAATAAAAAGTTTATTTTTTTAAACCAAAGTTTGTCATGCAATTTATTGGAACTTGTTAATCATGAAATAAACTTAAAAAAAAACTTTAGTAATAATGTTAGTAAGGGATTCAAGTATTATTTACAAACTTTGTTATAGAAATTATTAACGCATCACAAAATTATTAAATTATATTTCTAAAGCTGAAACTAGTAGAGGTGAAAACATACGACAAACAGTATTTATACTTTAAATTCCTTTAAGTACCAAAAATCATCTTTGCTTACCGTTCATTTCACATAAAAAAGTATCATATTTTTTATGACTTTGTCCTAAATAATTTTAAAGATAAAGCAAAAATGGAAACTATTGTCTGGCAGAAAATTTTTAAAATTTAACAATATTCGTGATAAATTTAGATGTCGTTATTATGTCTGCTTATCAAATATCAAGGAATTTGAAGAGTAATTATTGACATAAAAATATCTACTGTAAAACAGATCATAGCATTAAAGTATTTAAAACTATTTTTGATTTTTATAGTAAGAATTGGAATAGTCAATTTTTCATTTCAAGATTTTAAGATTACGCTTAAGTAACCAAGCACATAAAAATTTATACAAAAAATAGTTGTATGCACATGTCATCTTTGCAAAAAAATAATCAAAGTCAAAAACAGCTTAACGAAACGCTTAAAGGAACACAGATTTTAAAAAATTCATACATGTAACAATTGCAGAAAGAAGTAACAGAAAAGTTTATCACTTCATGAGGCACTGATTAACGCACAAACATTAAAAAATGAACATCTGCATCCAAAATTTATAAAAAGAATGAGAACAATTTTTTTTAGGACATTTGAATTTACAAAAAACGAAATAAGTGATTTTTCAACAAAATTCTTTGACAATTTAATAAATGAGGATCAGTTAATGCATTTAACTACTTTTAAATATTGTTACACATGTATCGTTAAGGGGTTTATTGGTTCATATACTGCTTGATTCTTAAATAACATTGCTTAAATATATTGCATGTGTATACGTGTAAAAGGGGTGTGGCTGCTTGGATAAGTGTGCAGGAGTATGATACAGCGTAGGAAAGTTTTTTTCAGTCAAGTTTAGCATAAAAATAGAAGAAGGATAATAAAAATCGTCGAAAATTAGTGAGAAGGCTGGGAAAGCAAGAAAAAGTGGGTTAGCTTAGAGGAGCAAATTTTAGGGTATGGTAAGGAGAGCTTTATAATATAGCAAGATATAAACGTAAATATAACCATCTTATACAGTCATTTTAAAGAATCATTCTACATAACTCTCCTCCACCCTTCAACATTCTCCAGCTAGCCCTTAGCCCCCCTCTAAATAAGGGGTGGTTAAAAAAGTGTTAAGAAAATAATTATTAAGTTGAATTTTTACTAAGTCTACTGTCTGACCCGTCTTATCACCCCACTAAATTTTAATAAGCACTCCTTAGCCTCTTCTGCGGCACCTCTCAGCCTTCTCTCTACATACAATCAACCATTATCAGTTTTGATTTTTATTTTAATCCATAAAATTTGTTAACACATTTTATTAGAAGCGCTTTAATATTTGTTCTGGCTTCTTTTAGCCACTTTTCACCACTCTTTTAATAATTTTTTCATCCATACATAATTGTCAGCACATTTTACATCACCTTGTAGGTAATGCTATGGCACGCAGGCAATTTTTTTTGACTCTCGAAATTTTTAGTAGTAAACTTATCAAGTTAGTTAAAAAATATAAAATTATGTTATCATACTTAATCAAGAAGACCAGATAAACTTGTCAAAAAATGCGTGACAAACATTGGAAAGTAATTTAGACCCTATATTAACTTCATATTATTTGATGTACATATTATTTTGATTTATTTGTTTGAATGTTTCAATTTATTGTTGTAAGCTTTTAAAAATGTACAAAAATTAAAAGTTTTTATCAATCTTAAATTATTAAACACCGAAGAATCCTTGTTGAACAAAGTCTTCTATTCTTACATTATGATTACGTTCAACTTGGGTATACATTTGATTTTTGTTTTTGCATCCTAATGATGTAACGTATAATTGAAAATTCGAAAAAAGCAAATTTTTGAATTATAATTAAATATTAATAAAACTTTTACCCTGAAATTAACTTTAAGTCATTAAAAAACTAAGACTAAAGGAAATTATTTTCTGTAGAAAATACAATGCGGTGATAATAAATTTCCTCTATTAGAAGTTCTTTTTAATATAAGAACTCTCTTCTCAATTTTTTCTCGAGTCATAATTTTGGCTTTAATATTGTATTTAAGGATTCGGTTATTTGTTATCTTGTACCGTTACGTGAGCCATTATTTTTACCTTAATTTTAAATCAACATAATAATTGCTCTACTTTTAAATTTAAGCTTATGATTTTATTACTTATAAAGATTACCACAACTGTTATTTTTTGTTGTAATGTTCGGTATCAATGCCTGAGGGACGGCGTTCTTGCGTTGATGATGCACTGGACGTTGAGGGGAGAAGGGCGGGTATCGTTACGCAAAAAAAAGACATTCAAAATGCAGCAAGGTAGATTTGGGTCAACTTTATTTTTCTTCCTGCATGCAGTCTAGTTACAGGAGTGATGAAGAAACTCAGCGTGACAACGTCTGGCCCTCGCACTTGATATTCGACACTGTCCGGTCGCAACAACGCGAGGTTCAGAGTACACTCTACTTCCTCTTTAGCGCAACGCATGCACTTCAGGCACACTGCACTCGCGAAGCACTCAGTTTGAGTCGCCTCTGATACACTCACATATACGTGGCATCAAGTGATTGAGGTCATAAATTCTCCCCGAGTTGATATACAGAAGGAGAAACGAATGAACAACAAAACAACAACAAAAATGAATGAAAATGTTTAGCAAACTATTACAAGCAAGATAGTAAATAATAAAATCAATTGAAAAGAATAGAACGCATTACATAAAAAATACCGTAAGGTGCTTAGCATAAAAATAGAATCAATAGAACCACTTACAATCAGAAAAACTATAGGTACAGTTATAGTGCCTAAGAAAGGAAAAGAAAAACAAAGATAGCTACTGGTTTTCGTCAGGTTTAAATGTACTCACTTTTATCATTAATTAAACAATAAAACTAAATTTGAATTATTCGAAATCACCCAAAAAAAAAAAAAAAAGCAAGACATAAGAAAACGAAAGATGCCGAGGTAAAGCCGCTAGTAGAATAATAGTACCTTTCAGTAACTAATTACACCTATGTAGAGCCCACTGATTTGATCTCGTAGACGGTACTTAGCAGAATTATCCTAAATCAAAACGAGATCTACTATTTTTAACGACTTTTGGAGAAAAATCCACTTTTCTTGAGTTTTGAGGGAGTTTAGGTACACCGCTGACAACCTCCGCCAAAGACACTGGATAGCTTGGGACATTAGTTTCCACCAGTGCGGGGGTGATGTATGTTAAGAAGTCAGGTCTGGCTCTGATATCGAATAGGAGGGCTTAAACATCAAGAAGTGAGAAGACATAAGGGGACTCAGATCCATGGGATCGCCAGTCAAGGGTGCCAGGGGTCTTGAATTCTAACACGACTTAATCTGACACAACAGTGTGGAGAATTCGATGAACGTGAGAATATGTTCTCCGATGACTCTCTTTAGATAGAATTTCGTTGATTTCACGGCAGCTTTTCACAGACCACCGGAGTGGGGAGCAGAAGGGGGGTTGAAGTGCCACTGTGTGCCCAGAACACAGAGAGCATCAGCGAAGGGCACGTTTTTGTGCCCATCCCTTAACATTGCGTTTAGTTCTCGGTCGGCTTCCCTAAAATTAAAGCCCTTATCACAGTATAGATCAGTGCATTGACCTTGTGAAGAGGTAACCCATTGGAAAGCCACAATAAAGGGGAATCGGCAGTGCAATCTTCAACGATCTCCAGATGTACAGCTCTGGTATCCATACAGACAAATACAGCAACGGAACCCTTGAGGGTGCTTCTTCCCCCATGCTTTGCCAGACAAATGGGAAAGGGCCTGGCATGATCAACACGTGTCTTTCGGAATGCCAGTGAAGGAGTCACCTGGGCTCTCAAGAGATCAGCCATGAGCTGAGTCTGTGATCAAGCAGCATTTTGGCGACAGGTAAAGCAGTGAGCCAATACGGAGCTTACAACTGTCAACCGTTCAGAATCAAGTACTTCAGGCAAAGTGCGGTCAAGGTTAATTGTGTACCTCCGTTAAGAGTAATGAGATGATAACGTTGGATAAGTAACAAGGTTAGAGGATCTCTGACAAACAAAATCAGTAAGTATTTGGTATCAGAATCAAGCAAGGCGTTGCTTAACTTGCCTCCAACTCGTAACAACCCGTCAGAAAGATAGGGAGCTAGCTTTCGTAATCAGCTTGAGGTGGGAAAAAATTCTTGTTGACGAATCGGAATTTCAATGTTGCATGTGATAACTGCGATGTCAGGCGCAAAATTGCGCCATTGATGATCAAACACTAAAAACAAGGAAGCAGCATCTAACTCACCAGTTGTCAAGCTTGGAGAGGAAACCTAAATGAACGGATCACGACAAAGAAATTCTAGATCGGTGGACTGTATAGTGAGTGGTGAGGATGACTTTCTCAGACTCTTGTGACACCGAAAGGCAAAACGCATGGCGTAAGCCAGTGCTCACAAAAGCCGAATCCAACGTGAACAATGACAAGAAGGATTTTAACAAAAAAGTCAGGCCTTTCTTCTGAGCAACGTGATACTAGATTGAACGAGATCAGTGGCTTGATAACTTTAACTTTGAGCTCGGGGTACTGAGGGTCAGTTTCATGTAAGATATCTGGACCATGGAACCAGATCCGTTTGGTGACGAACTGACTAGGCATAATGCCTTAAAAGGCCAGATCAGTATGGTTTTGTCAAGACGTGATGTGGTACCATTTGGCACTGGGCACCAGGGTGTGGATGTCTGAACACCTGCTTGCAACAAAGACCGACCACTTGAACGATGGAGCGTTAAGCCAGTGAAAAACGTTCATGGAGTATGTCCACAAGTAGATTGGAGCTTCATTACAATGGCAAGTATCTGAAAAATGTTTGACGATTTTTGCAAGCAGATGAGCAGCGCACAACTCAAGTCAGGAATGCTCAATACCTTTAGGGGGGCAACTCGGATCTTGGCTACTTGGAACGACACGTGTACATCGCTGCTGTTAAGGGGGCGGGTGTAAGCGACAGCGGCGTAGACTGACTTAGAGGCATCGGCAAAGCCATGAATTTCCAGCTGAGCACCAGGAGAATAACGGTTTTATAGAGGGACTCCCATCTGATCGAGCTTAGGTATCTCATTCAGCCACTTTACCCAGGATTTAACAACAGGGGCTGAAAGTGGCGTCTCCCATGCTATCTTAAGCAACCACAATGACTGTAGCAACATTTTGGAAAATATGATAATCAGCGAAAATCAGCCCAAAGGATCGTAGTACCGAGCAGCTTGAGAGAACAAGCTCCGTTTTGTCAAAAACCTGGAGAGTTGATCGATTGTGAATTTAAATGCAAATTCATCGGAATTGGAATTCTAAGACAGTCCAAGGATAGATATAGACTCTCCATTTGTCTCCAGGATCTTCGGTTGATCAACACAATGAGCTATAGGGATACTCTAAAGAGCCCGCGGCAAATTAGAAAATCATTTTGCGCAGACGAAGTCCACCAATCCGCGTCAGTTTATCTAGTTCCTCACATGTGACCAAGATCTCCTCCACTAAATGACCGCCTGACAAACAATCATCTACGTAGGTCTCCTCGCATAGGATCTTTGAGGCCCAGGGATAAGATTCAGCATGCTTTAAGGCCAGTTGAAGCAAGACGTGAGTTGCCAAGAAAGGGAAACATGCAAGACCATACATGACTCTTGTCAGAAAGTATGTTTAATGCTTAGAAAAGGTGTCAGGTCTACAAAGGATTGCCACTGCCAGGAAGGGACACTTTTTGGTACGAAGGGAACAGATCCTGATAATAACCATCCGATCCGAGAGGCTAAGGCGATGGGTTGATCAAGGCTGCCTCGTTGAATTGAGTTTAAAATTATGTAGGCGTGAACAAAGGCTCCAAGAAGAACGTTTAGTTTCTCTAGGGAGCAGTAATCAGGGTCCGCAAGTTTAGGTTCCAGAATGTTTAAAATATTTACTTAACTTTTTAAAGTAGGAAGCTTATATGAAAAATCTTAGAAACAATCAGGGCCTTAGTGTCGCACTTGAAACACTAATCAAAATGTCGTCAAAAATTTAGGTAAGACCAGCCAGCTATAATGCTTAAAACGTAACTAGTGGGTGACCCACCGAAAGACAGGGATAGCAACAGCAACTCTGGCAAGAAAGTCGTGCGCGTGCAGCGGCGCAACAGCAGCACCGTAAATGCAGCGCATCGATGGACGACGATGCCCTAAAGAAGGCTGATCACCTGCAAACAGATAAGATGGCCGTCTACGAACGGAGAACTCTCAATGATCACCACGTTTTGGTGGCTGTGAATGGCAGTGGTGCCAAGTGCAAGCTGTGGCTCGGCACCCTCAGCGAGATGATGGCTCACGGAGGAGCGTAGCAGCAACGACGTGCACAATGACAACGACCCGCAGCACCCTGTAAAGGGCGGGTGTGGCGATGACGTTCGCAGCACTGACGTGGAATGGCCAAAGGCAAGTAGAAAGCTCGGCAACCTTGACGTGTGACGGCCACGTGCGCTGGAGGTGCTGATGAAACTGGCTGACAGCAGAACAGGATGACACGATTTCTTCTTTCCCTTAAATCTGGCTTAAAGGACCTTGTTCGGTATCAATGCCTGAGGGATGGCGTTCTTGCGTTGATGATGCACTGGACGTTGAGGGGAGAAGGGCGGGTATCGTTACGCAAAAAAGTAGAAATTCAAAATGCAGCAAGGTAGATTTAGATCGACTTTATTTTTCTTCTTGCATGCAGTCTAGTTACAGGAGTGATGAAGAAGCTCAGCGTGACAACGTCTGGCCCTCGCACTTGATGTTCAACACTGTCCAGTCACAACAACGCGAGGCTCAGGGTACACTCCACTCTCTCTTTAGCACGACGCATGCGCTTCAGGCATACTGCACTTGCGAAGCACTCAGTTTGAGTCGCCTCCGATACACTCACACATACGTGGCATTAAGTGCTTGATGTCCTACATGTAAGTTATTGTGAAAACCAATTGACAACATTATGTCTAGTGTTGCTATTGTGTGAGGGAATTTTTTCCTAAATGTTAATTGTCAAGTAAAACATCAATGTTAATTTGAGCACAAGTTGCCCTTTCTTATGACATCTTTTAATTTTTAACGTTGGTTAAGGTTGTAGCTGCGATATGAAGTTGACCTTAAAGATTTAAACCTTTACAAATCATGAGGTTTTTTAATACTCGCCAGATTTGTAGGATGGTCTAGTTTTTGATCACCTTCGAACATTGGCTATTGGTATCAGAGCAATGATAAATTATAGTGATACCATACAGTTGGGTGGTGAAACTGTCAACGTATACTAACTATCACGCATATTTTACAGCCAGAGTGAACAATCACAACTTTTTTACTTTCATTAATTAAAAATTCTTAAACTAAGTTAATCTCACGGCTTATTTAAACGCTGTACTGAAATAATAAGATGAAATATAAAGAACATTTGAGACCTTTCTTCCTGGAACTGTATAAAGTTAGTAAACTGATGAAAGATGTTTAGCAAATCTTGTTACTTAAGATATTTTATAAAGTTAGAAACCAGGCTAAAAATAAGGTGGTCAACCCCTAAAACGCACAGGAGGGCAGAGCTCTAACAGTATATACATCTTTGTTTATTTACTTTCTATTGTAGTTTCCTTATATTCTACAGTTAGCTTTTCTACCCTGCCCTACCATGCCTTACCCTTTTCAACTCTTTCCCACCCTTACCTTCCCTACGGTGTACGTTATTTTCTTTGATTTTTAAGCTTAATTTGACTGTGAAAGACATACTCGCACTACCCCAAGTTTCTCCACGCTATTTAATTCTTTTCCAGGCTGTCTAACCTACTCCCCACTCTGCCTTGTACTTTTTCTTTAGTATAATCTTCTCTCCACCCCATCTTTATCTTGTATATCACACACATATCTAATAAAACAAAATTTTTATAACAAGCTATGATTCTTGTTTTATTTTAAGAGGATACTAAGAAAAACTGTTCAACATCTTCTTAAATGTTGTTATCTGAAAAAAACTGTGATAAGCCAAGAAGTATTAAAAAAGTACATGCATATTCATATCATAAAACAGTTTAATGCATTTATTGTAAGGCATTCATCAAATTGTCGAAGACTTTTTTTTGAAATAGCTCATATGATTTTTTCTATGTTTAAATGTCTTGAAACATTAATTTTTAAAATCTTCCTATTAATTGGTGACGAATATGTTTGATCATGACTTTTTTGTGCGTTAAATAATGTCTCTTTTACTAACTAACATTTGTTTCTTGTTTTTACAGGTGTCACATGTGTGGATTTTTCCCAATTTGTGCTCTTTTAAGTTGTTACATCGAGGCTGCGCTCGACGTACCCTTTTTTTCCCTCCTTCTCTCCTTATCCTTCTTGTAAAGCCGCGTTTTCGTAGCAAGCTAAATGACATACACGCACACCTACACCAAGTACCAAAACTAAGGCTTCGTGACACACATATCAAGAGAAACCAAGTAATACAAGAAGAATTAGTCTACATCTCCCTCCCTCTTTATTCGTCGACATCACCTGATGAAATTTAATAATTTTCTATCATTTCCCTCTTCTGTGTCTTAACCATTCGTAAATAAGCCGACGCGCGAGCCGGGATGTTGATCTACACATCAGCCAGCGTTCATGCAACGTGACTTGACAACAGCATGCTATACTTCTACCACCTTCTTTCTCTAACACTTACATACCCAGAGACGCCCAGCCGAAAAATAACGCGAACTATAATACAACCTAATCCCGATAAGCAAGCACTGGGACTAATATCGTTACTATACTATATTCTTTAGCAAGTAAGCGTCACCCCAAAACCAAAACAACATATGTAAAGGAAGATGGAAAGCATATAGGAAATCTTTCCCTCTCCCTGCCATGAGATGATGCAGACTAATTCTAAGAACTTATGTGCGTCTCGTCGTATCTGGCCGTAGTGGTAGTGATAAGGAGGCAAGATCTTTGGCTATATAAGCCCATGGCCTCCTGCACGAGCAGCTCAGTCTCAAAAACAAAATTCGTTCAATGGTCAGGCCAGCTTGGGTGTATACCTAGAGCAGTAGCCAGACTAAAGGCATACGACCTGGAGAACCCGGTCGATGCATTCAATGGTCAGGCCAGCTTGGTAAACCACCGAGAGCAGTAGTCAGACTAAAATACACGACCTGGAGAATCCGGTCAAAGTCTATTCGTGACCTGGAGAATCCGGTCCACGATTTCGATTTAAATTATATCTGTCCACCCGGATCTTGCCTCGAGAGCCACTAATATTCCCCCTTTTTTTTTCTTTTTATTAAAAGTAAGCAACAATACTTTTTAAACTTAATTCTTATATATCCCCTAATAGTTTTTTTTTCTTTCTTCGTAAAACCCACTTTGCGTGCCATTCAATCCGGATATTAATGGCCAAGCAGGTGGTGGAAAAAAAAAAATTTTAATTGAAAACACACCGGGAGTGCAGGCAGAAGTGAAAACTTGAACTTATGGCGCGTTGGGCACTTTTTTGGGTAAGCATTTTTAGGTGCGCTTGCGACATAAGAAATTGGACATAAAAAATCAAGTTTATCAAAGCAATATGGGCACTTTTTGAATGGACATAAAGTATAATCATATAGAAACTATATTCAAAGGAAGTGGTTTTATTTAAATGAGTAAATATAAGTAAATAGTAAATACAAATTTATTAATTTTTTTTAACACAATACCATAGCAGCAACACAAGTCAAATAAATATATTTAAATAAATAAATTTTCCGTTCAATATTCATTTATAAAATAAATATAAAAAACTCTCTATCTTGTCTGTCATTAGGGCACAAACGAGTGCCCATACAAAGACTGCGTATCAGCGTTGGTCTGAGCATTATTCCACGCTCACAGTTCATAAGCTCATGCTTGATCGCACATACTGCCGCTGACTGGATCCCACCGAGAACTACTTCGCGCGAGAATTCGAATTTAAAATCGTATGATTTTTTCAACAGACAGTAGGCGTGGAAATTCAAATTCGAAAGAATTCTTGGTATACTATTTATGTATGTAATCATACAACATTAATCAATATTTTTAGGCATTAATTAGCCAATACATACAAAGATTTCTTTCGAATTTGAATTTCTGCGCCTACTGTCTGCTGAAAAAATCATACGATTTTGAATTTGAATTCTCGCGCCAAGTAGTTCGCGGTGAGATCTAGGCAGCGGCGCTATGTGCGATCAAGCATGAACTCATTCAACTCATGAACTGTGTGCGTATAGCACGCAGCGCTCTAGCATACCTATACACTCTGAGTATACATATAGGTATGTAATCTCGTCTGTCGTGAGAGCACGAACGAATGCCCATGCAAAGAGCGCGTATAGTATACATATATTATAAGAATACACGCGGCGTATATTTGTGTAAAATCTCGTCTGTCGCGAGAACGGCTGAAAATGCTCACCCACAAAAGTACCCAACGCGCCATAAGAAGTTTTCACTTCAAAAAATGATTTAAAGGAAGCAACGCTAAGTTGTGTGCCGGTTGGTGCAAATGCCGATGGCCAAACAACTAGCCTCTATTTAAAAAATTAAGCAACGCTAAGTTGTGTGCTGGTTGGTGCAAATGCCGATGGCCAAACAACTAGCCTGTATTTTAAAAAAATAAGCAACGCTAAGTTGTGTGCCGGTTGGTGCAAATGCCGATGGCCAAACAACTAGCCTCTATTAAAAAATCAAGCAACGCTAAGTTGTGTGCCAGTTGGTGCAAATGCCGATGGCCAAACAACTAGCCTCTATTTAAAAATCAAGCAACGCTAAGTTGTGTGCCGGTTGGTGCAAATGCTGATGGCCAAACAACTAGCCTCTATTTAAAAATCAAGCATCGCTTAGTTGTGTGCCGGTTGGTGCAAATGCCGATGGCCAAACAACTAGCCTCCATTTAAAAAAATCAAGCAACGCTAAGTTACGTGCCGTGGGTACAAATACCGATGGCCAAGTAGCTAGCTCACCCTTCTTTAATCATCTACCCTGTTCCTGCCCTAGTGCCTTGTCCTCAACTCTTGCTGTCGTCTCCCCAGGCTATTGAGCGAAAGCTTAGGCGTAAATACAAAATTTACTATTACGCCGTCTTCGACGTAACAAAGTGTTTAGTTAAATTATTTTTGTGTTTAATTATTTTTTCGCTAAGATGACGTGTTGAGCTTTCTTTTGTATGAATTTTTATATTTTTGGTTTTTTCAGAGTGATGTTTTAATTTCAAAATTCAAGGATAACCCTTATAATTATTATTACTAAAAGAACTTTTTGCTAGACAATGGTTTTTATTTTTGATTTATCTGCAGAATCATTTGAGACAAACCTAAAATCAATAGAAATTGTTTTCTATATAAATTGAACCATAAACAAGGATGATCTCTGATATTTTAAGTGATTTTTGCTATAAAAGTTGTTTGACGTTTGTTTTGACCTGTACTTATTTGAGCTTTAATATTATACTTGAATAATTTTGTTATGCATTTTAATGACGAATTTATAAATTTAGCTTCATCCCTACCATACATGTGAATTTTCTTAAGAAGTGTAATAAAGCAATGTTTTAAATCACTTATTGTGATGTCATCTTCAAACCACTTTATGCTTTGACCTTTTAGCATGCGGTGATAATCATGTTTTTTTATATTGTTACGTAAATTTTTAAATGGGTGGGCTGGTTTAATCAACTAATAACAAATGACGTTTGCGTGTATCAATACCACTGCAGCTTCTTTTGGTATAAAATGCCTGTCGAAGTTGTAAAAACCTTGGATGTCTATGATAAAGTCTATGATGATAAGCCACTATACTCTTTCGCAATATTTATTCTCTGGTGAAGATTTTCAGTAACTGGAGAATCGGTCGCTTATGTACTTTTTTACCCATAAAAATAGCGATTTTTTTTTCTCCTCATCCTCCCTGATAAGAAGTGAGATCTCTCTTCTATGATACCCTTTTTTATCTAACTACTTGTAGACATTATTAAATACTAAGTAAAAAACAGGTTGAAACATAAATTTATATTATCTATTTACAGAATGTAGTGACATTTTCCTTGTATGCATAAGTTTACTATTAAAAATACAGATATAACTATAACTGTAAAAAAAATAATTTGTAAATAAACTTTTTTTTTATACTGTTCTTTCCTTATCGTTCCCCTTCTATCTTTCTCTCTTCTTTATCTACACGACCAAAAAAAAAATTACAAAAATAGTCGTCCTATATAGAAAAGAGATAAACGAAGCTTCGATAGATTTTCATACATATTACGATATGCTTTAACTTATTCATCTGCTTTGAGTTCAACAAGCATATAAGAAAGGGAGTGCCATGCTTGTCTTTTTGTAGAAAATTAACAGGGTAGATAAGACATGTACGTTAGCACACAGCAACAGTACCGACGGAAATCGTAATTTCCGTCTGCACAGACTTTTTGTTTTTGCGTACGGTATCTATAACAAAAATAATTTATTTATTTAAATTTTTTTTCTGTAACCGACAGAATACGATAAGTTTTCCGAGATAATAAGCTGCCACTTTTTTCAAACTACCACACGTGTTTCATATTTTTTGCGAGTTATCACTTTCAGTATGCTAGATTTTCTAAACATCTTTTTTTAAAATTATTATCGTGTTATTTGATTTAACGTTGTTTTAATTTCACGGTTCTGCCGTTGTTACAATAGAATCGAAATTCATTATTAATTAGTTTTTGTAATTTGACTTAATACCCTTAACTTTGCATTTATCATAAGACCCCCCACTAGCTGTGCATACGTGGTACGCATACAATTTAAGACCTCCTGAAACAAAGGTCTCTATACTGGATCTTTCACTATACACCTCTGATTCATCTGTTAACTGTACTAATAACGAGATAGAAGGTTGTCAATATTCACTGACATTTTCATTATTCCTTGTAAATATTACTGAGTCTGTATCATAACACAAAACTCTTTCATCGAGTTTTTTCAAGTACAAGTATAGTTTTAAACATACTCGAGCTACCGTATATGCAGTGACAGCAACGTTTGTACGTGAAAAAAAAAGTACCACTTTTTCTTTATATTATAATGTCACATACATACAACTATTACTCGCTGGTAAACAATTGTCTACATACTTTTTACCACCACGTAATGCCTACAGTAACTCTTCATACTCATTAACAACACTAGTTTGAGGTAAGTTCTCCCTTCGACTGAGTCTCCCATTTTTTTTAATGTTGCTAATAAATGAGTTATTTCCTTCTATAAAGTTGTTGTTATTTATGTACTCTAATAAATCTACTTTTTTAATCATACTGGGCCACCAACTTGCTTGATTTAAAAAAAAGTGTAGGTATATTCTGTAAATAAACCACCATTTCCTGAAATAGGATTGTGTTTAGCAACTTGTTCAAATATCTTATTTTTTTACTATCTTTAACAGTATAATGTGTTGCAATATTTTCTGTATGACTGCTGTAAAAAACATCTCGAGGGTTAAATGTACAGATTTCCACGATTGGGTCATTTTTTATATAGTCTTAATACTCGTTATCTTTTCATAAATTCGTCGAAATCGTGTTCCCATTTTTCAATTATTTCGTAGCCGTGCTCTTTTATGTAAGAACTTGTTGTCATAGTATTTTCGTAGTATCCCATAAAAATTATGTTATTATTAAATTTTTTATATCAAATGTTAGAGAAACAGTAGATGCAATCATGAAAATGAGACCCGTGAAACTGAAACACAATTCCTTACGAAGTTTTTTTCTTCTTAAGGTTTCAAATAACCATCGACAAAAGGGCCCTCTATTAACTTATATTTGCACGATCTACCTGCATGTATGATCTCTACATTCCTTTTTTCTTCTTTCCACAAAAGCCAATGGATGCATTTTTTAGAAATTTCCCTGCGTGTGTATTTCTAGTTGACGAAATAATCTCGATCGTATCTTTTTTTTAAAGTTTTTTTTATATAGTATGAAGCACGTACTTGCTATTGACATACTTTTAACAAAGGCGTCTACCTTCCTGACTTGTATAAAAGTTTTACGAAAAGCTTCACGTCATACTTAAACATCTAGCACATCAGACTCAACAAGTTCTTTTTTAAAGTTCAACTGTGCGCTTATGTCTAAAGTTATTTTGTCCTACCATTTTTAAAACTCTGCACGATCGCAGGTGTTCATAGAATCTGGTGCGTAGAATTAAGAATCGAGATTAAACAAAGGATCTTTATAATTTTTATCAGTCGTAACGAATGAATGTGAAAAACACTTTTTTTTGTATTTTCTGCAAGGCTGAACATTTTGGACAAATCAGCCAATTTTAAAGGCAGGTAATTTAAATTATCTATGAATTTTTTCTAATGACATACGAATAACATTGCACCCGTTGAGAGTAACCTTGGGGGGGGGTACCTTTTTTTATCTACAATATGTATTTTTATAAATTTACCATCAAAAGCCTGAGAGCTGTACGCTATACAGATAAACAAAGTATGAGTTTTACTCTCAATTCCCACTGCAAAATTAACAAAATTCTTAGGCACTCCTTAACATCGAGAATAAGCTGTTTGACACCACAGACGTTACAAAATAGCGTGGAGATTTTCTTCTATCTCGTCTGTACATGCATCGC
This sequence comes from Copidosoma floridanum, assembly GCF_036245765.1. NCBI lineage: Eukaryota > Metazoa > Arthropoda > Insecta > Hymenoptera > Encyrtidae > Copidosoma > Copidosoma floridanum. Next base: position 912,887 of record NW_028321899.1, read on the forward strand.
ATCGTACTTGCACTATGATAAGGCATTATAATCGGCATGTGTAAACACGTGTTATCAGTATCATGTAATTCTATATGTGACGTGTTACAAAGTCATATAAAATAAAACAATTTTTCTAAGTATTTAAATTATACTTTGATGTTATAGGTTACATACTACTTAGCGTGTTAAGCTAATAAACACTTTTACACTCTTTACAATATTTATCTGCAACCATGCTTACCTTTTGACAAATTTATAAACTTATCACAGGTATTACTCATTTTTATTGTATCCTAAATGGTTTTTATTGCGTGTCTAGAAGATTAAGTTCTCGAAAGAGAATTCTTAGCTATATGATAATCAAAACATTCCTCAACATAAAATTTTTACCCAAAATTTGTACATAGTATTTTTTTCCGTTATTTATGTTACTGCAATTGAGACCTCCATTTTAGACAGAACAGATAGACACAGAATTTTGACTTCCTACATAATTGTATAATTTATTACATGTAATGGAAAAATAGCTCAACTTTGCAGCTAATATATTTTTAATATTATAGTGACCTATATTATCGTATTAGATAATATGTATCGAGAAGAACAACTTCTTAATACATCGTCATTACCATAAAAAATTAGAGAAGATTTATCGCCAAAAGTGTCGTAACTAAGTACTTGAAAACGTATATAATGTTGCTTAAAATATTGTTTAAATTTAGAAAACTCTACATACTTTTACCATAGTTAATTATTCATTTGCATGTTAAGCTCTTGCATGAATTTTACAGCCTCTGATTTTTGTTCGTTCTTAGTTTACATTTTTTTCCACTGTTAGTACCAATTAGGTGAACAACTTTTCGGGGTCAAAACCTTATAACCTTACCACGTATAAGTACCCTAGTTTAACATAGATTATATTTATTATTTATCACTAAAATGCCTTTTCTACTATAGTTATTAAATACTTTTTCCAGTGCACCCCACTCATGAGGGAATTTGATGTATGTAACCTTCACTTCGAAAGACTTAGCGATGTCGATGATTTATTTACTCAGTCCGACTTTTTTGCATAACTCCCGGATATCTTGGAAACTTCTTCCAGCGCCCTCTGACCGTGAGAAAATTTAATGTATGTAACCTCAACTTCTAAAGTCTTAGCGATGTTGATGATTTATTTACTCTGTCTGAGTTTTTCTCATAGATCCCGGATACCTTGGAAATTGGATATAGATACCCACCGATCCTTCAGTTAACGCTTCTGAGTACAAGTGTATTTCCACAAGATAATTACTCGTAGGGTAATTTTTTTAATAACTGTAATAAGTTTCCAAAAAGTATTCTTAAGCCATTACAAAGTTTTGGCAGTATCCGTGAGTTTAGTAATTTTAAATTTTATAATGCGACAAGTTTTTTGAATTAAAAATAATTTTTTTTATTGCTTACCAAACTATAATATATTTTGTAAATTTTAATGTGTCCAGTTGATCCTAGGTCTGCATGGCGAGGCTTGCAATGCCTCTTTCATCTTGATGCTCGTGATGACATAGGGAATGCTCCTGAGGTTATTCAATAGGAGCACTCTTATTTCTATCAACTCTGTCTGTAAAATAAAAAATTGTTGCAATATAAATGCAGTACAAAAGTTTTGACGAATTTAAATATAAAATTTATTATTTCCCTATGTTAATGTCATGCGTCATAATAACTCCCGACGGACAAGATGTCAGATACCTCCTCTAGGGCACAGTCAGGTTGGTTTCTACGCATATTCTAAGATAAATATGATTTGAAAAATGAAATTAATCTTACAAAAAAAATAGAAATATTTCTCTTTGTTTGTCAGAAAAATCTAATTCTGATGGATCAAGCATACCATTATCCAAAGGGTCCTTCTGCTTACTTTTGAGTGTACCATCGACATTTAAAAGATTCTCAGAATCTTTGAAACATATTTTGGCAACACAAAAAGTATTCCATTTAATTTTTTTTCTCGATCATGCAAAATTATAAAACCATAAAAATTTTTATAAAACCGTTATGTATCATTAACTAATTCTATCGTACGCCTTGTACATTTCCTTTGTCGACATGTGGTCTCTATTGTTAAGAAGTAGACACTGAAAGGCGTTTTTTTATATATCAAAAAGTAGTGTGGGTGGTAAGGACAGAGGTTCATATACAGTATCACAACAATAAGGAATAAATGCTATTAAAATATGATTTATTATAAAAATACATGAATAATGGCAACAATATGTATTAATCCGTCATTTGGGTAAATCACTCACAAATATCGACATGAGACGAATAATTAACAAAATTGCCGCGCTTGTGAAAAACAAGCGGCATATGGCCGGTAACGCATAATATAGTGTGGTAAAGAATGTACCTACACGCAAAAAGAAAGAAGAATATGTTGAATGCAAAATATAATAGTTAATACGGCATAGGACTAGTTTTGAGTAAGTTGCATGGCCGAACGCAAAAGAAAATAATAACAACCGTCGGAGGTAAATTCCGAGAATTTAAGTATCACCGCTCACGTATGACAACAACTGTTATGATCAGGCGTATACCAAAGTAATACGTACAAGGTCAGCACCGCTGCTCTTAAATCAACTGAAAGAAAATGATGAAAAAATGCGTGACGACGTCTACGCGATACCAAAACAAAAAAAAATCAAACCCAACACGCGCCGCATTTACGTCTTTACTCATGGGTATTCGATCCTTACAGAATAACCCGGCGCTCTGGCGCGTCGGTGCCTTTTATATATTCGTAAACAAACAAAAGAAGGATCACATAAGGTCTTAAAAAAAAATTAAATTCTTGGCCGTTTCGGCGATGCAAAAAAAAAAAACTGTTATAACACAATAACAAAGCAGGGCGGCCTTTAGAATAAAAAAAATCGAGTAGACTAGCTAAATTAAGGAGCACACACAAAATAATCGCCAGATCGGAGCCCCACGGGCGTAGAGACACACAGTTAATGAGTGCGTCAACGAAAAAACTAGACACGGGGCAAGAATCGCACGGAAAGAACGCAGAGAAAGAAACAATTGCAAACCCGTAACTTTAAAAAAAAGAACAACAGACAAGACGTGATACAAAAACCAAGGAAGGCTCCGTCGTTCGAGCTAAGCAGATCGAAGGGCACCACTTGGTTGATCATTAGACAACCATGGGCCAAGGATTACCCCTTCGATCGTGTGAGTGCTGGACTCACTGCCTCGCTCTCTGACGGGTAGCTCCTACTCACTCCTATCCGATGCTCGGCTCCCAATTCTACTCGGTTCCGCTCGGGGGTCCCGTGACTAACTAACTTTTTCCGGCTCCACCTCGACCCCTTCTCTTTTGCTTCCCCCTTTGCCTCTCTTTTCTTTTCGGTGGTGTACCTGTGGCCAACCTGCGCACTTACAAAATGTGCAATTCCCCTTTTTGAAAAGAAAGGAAAAATAGAGCAAGAGGTTCCACGTGACTCAGCCCGTGCGTGTACGCACCTACACCTCGCAACACTCTACCATGACTGTGATGGCTGTAGGAATACGAGTTAGATATGGAGGGTACGATGCAACCTCGGGTACCTCCACCAGGTAAACGATAAAGAACTTCTGTAATACTCCTATTAGTTCGTTAATAGAATATGCAAGTAGCACGTTCATGAACCATTTTACACAGTACACTTTTCGTGCATCTTTTGATAAAGTGGTCGCATATCGCGAACAAGAACGTACGATCCCAAACAAAGCGGTGATCACGGATGCATTCATTTTTATTTTTTTTATTCACGTGTAGAAAATTAAGAAGGACGGCGTAGCTATCAAAAACTAATGCAACGCAACTGTACAAATACACTATTACAGAACTTCAATAAGTTTAAGTAAAACACAAAAAATACACGAACTAAGAAAAAGTGGTGTAGCTTGAAAAAACTAATGCAACGCTACAGTAGAAACAAATTGTTACAGAGTTCTTATAAGTTTAAGAAAATGCAAGAAATACACTGTATGAAACTTTTAAGTAAATTGAAAATGGAAAAAATTTTGAATGAGATGTAACACGTAAGGTTGTGGCAACGTACCAGCAAGAAAATATGATTTTACTGAGAGTGTCGGATAAAGACTGATTTTCTTTCGCGTTTTTTTTTTCTTTTCTTTACTAACTTTTATACTTTCTCCTTTTTGGCCAAAATTTTTGCCAATGTATGATAAATGTTATAGGTGTAGACAGTCAGATAGCTCCACTCCACTAATAATCTATAAAATTCTAGAGTCGAAGTTTAGAGTAAAAGTAAGATATTGCACTTAAGGGGCAATCGTTCACTTCCACGGTGATTACTTTACTTTTCACATATTGCACTCCCTCTGTCATCACTCGTTTCTCTCTAAAACCGCTTGAAAATATTTTTCGGGTGACTAAGTGAGACATATCTTTTAGGTTTGAGCATGTTTGGCGAGTTTTTACGCAGCATTTTGTGTAATAAAATAAAGAACATACTATCTCTCCTTATGAATCACACATTGCTAAAAAATTTTAGTGGGAGATGGCACAAGATACACACATTTTTAAGGGGGTTGTATGCAACAGCTACAAAAGTTTTTCAAACGCGAGGGTTGGACTTTGTATAAGCTCATTAGTCTTCTCTACAACTCAGACCCTACTACATCTTCTATCGCGTGATAGCCGTAAACATCTAGCAGATTTTAATAATCATATGAATCATTATAAAGACAATGAACGCGGTATAATATCCACTGCAAAGGTATTACTGCATTTGTATTTGCTCAACAAGATGGCTACGGAAAAATTCGTCATAGGGCTTTATTATAATGTAAATCGTTAGTTTTTCGAGCCTTCATTGCAGCTTTCTAAATGTTAGTTTACAGGAGGTGTAATAGTAATAGAAAATACACATGTATGGAGCGAGCTTGAGAATCATTTTGCTTCTATAAATGATTACTTTAATAAAAAACAATTAAATTAAAAGATAGACGATTAAAGAGAGAAGTGTGTGCAGAGTACTATCTTTGTAATGTTGCTGAGAACATAGAAGGATTTACGACAAGACATAAATGTATTCTTGTTTTACTTGAACTTTTTTTACTGAAACAGTTTTCATATGTGTAAAAATTATTAACCAATATTAGTTATACAGTTTAAGAGGATACTTTAAAGTTTCGGAGCCGCCACTTTCGTCGCCGTAACGGAAACATACTAGAAGTAGGTTGTGAAACAAATGTAGTGGAAGAGTATTTCACCACAGATAGTGAACTTGCTATGTTTCCAAAAATGTATTTGGAATGTCATTTTTTTTTAAGTAAATTGAGTAAGCTATAATTTTTTTATTTTTCATACGTAAAAACTGTTCTTAGGCATCTTTGTGCTTATTTTTTTAATTTATGTGCGCTCATGTATAATCTTATAGTGTTTGGTTTTTGTACAGTATACGTACTTATTAAATATTGAATAGTTTTTATTAAAAACCTTGCTCACCATAAAATGCTATTACCTCCTTAATAATTAAAAAAAAAAAAAAAAAAAAAAAAAAAAAAAAAAAAAAAAAAAAAAAAAAAAAAAAAAAAAAAATGTCACTGGTCAAGCAACGTCAGAAATAATATTTCCCCTGAACACCTCGCGTTTTTTCTGTACATGGCTTGTTCTGTTATTGGCGCACTGGGTAAAGAAACGTATGCAAAAATAAATATTGTTACCGGCAAAGCAATATTGATAATCATACTTTAATAATGCACAAAACTTGGCCTTGTTATTTCCGAACTCTTAGAGTTATTAGATTATTGGTTTAAATCCTCCGCCACTCTGATCACGTAACATCTGCGATACAGGGACCTCAGGTCACGCCTCTGGTGCCAGCTGGATAAAATATCTATGAGAGTGTCTAAAAAAACTTCACTGAGGATTTGCATATTACAGAGCACAAATGAAATCTATGTTTCTCAATAATCCCATGTGTATCGCGAATTTTTTTAAAGTTAAGCTATGTTGCTGTCTGTATAATAACTCAAGATTATAAACATAACAATCGAACCTCATGAAAGACCTCTTGTGATTGTGCTTGCATGCGTACGCTCGTGCGTGGTGCACGCGTCTGATCACATGTATGCTTATGCTCGGGCACGTACGTGTGTTCTTGTACAAGAGTATCGTGTTAGCATGCACGTTATTTCATAGAAGTGTGCAGGAGAGGTTGAACATATATACGTCAATTTAAATACATAGAGCACTTAAGCCCTTTTCTTACAGCAGAAGAAAGAAAGAGAGAGCACTTTGGGGAACAAGATATAAAAATATGTATATACATACACATTTACATGTATATATATCTTCCTATATTATATAGTTAACGCAGTGGCGCATTCCACACAAACCTCCCACCGCCCCCATTAATACCTTTGTATTTATTTTTTTCTGTTGAGTCTTCGTCTTTAATGTTACTTATCAACTCTTCAAATTACAATTTTAGCACTTTAACTCTGTACGACCCTTCGGAATTACACTTTTTTTGATATTATCAATTTACTTAATGAGGCCCTCTACACAATTTCATCAAACGTATGTTTTCATTTTAATATTACAATTCGAAACTTAACAGGTTTTTTAAGAATAAAATAGTGTAGAAATACACCTTGTATGGAGCTTGAGTCAGAATTTTCTTGTATTGTATACTATAGGGGTGGTAATTGTCCCATGTACTTTAAATATCTTAAAATCTTTTCATTGAGAATAAAACAAAATATAATATAAAATAGGATGAAGTAGAAAATTTATTTATTTATGCAAGTTGTCACTTAACAGACTTCCACTCTTAAAACAATCGCCGTCTTCAGTGAATGTATAAGTATAGTTATTGAATATAGTGCTGTGGCTTGACCAACTTTAATCTTTAAGCTTTAAACAAAACAAGGTTATAAACTACACTATACTTTTGATGAGATGTATGCAAGGTAAGGTATCTTTAAAATTCTGTACAATAAAAGGTTTCATCATTTTTTAAATTCTTGGCCTTTTCTGAGCGTCTCTTTTTTTATGTGCTTGCATTACCTCTCAACATTAGTTTGCATTTACGTTTAAGATTGGTGGTGTGCCCTGTTTTACAACACAGGTCGTGGTGCCAGTCATTTTTGATGTGGTTGATATTTTCATTGCAAATATCGCATCTCATTTACATGTTGAGTTAAGGATTGTACACAATATACTACTAAATTGTAAACTTAATTTATATACATGGTTTCAACATGGCAAGTGCATTGTTACGGTTTATTTTTGGTTGCGTGTCCGTTGATTGTTGGCAGACCAAACCCCATAGTTTAAAAATTCGTTATATGCCCCGATGCTTGATCTTTCAGTGCAATACGTGGTAAGTGCCATATATAAATCCTTTTTATTATCTCTCGTGGCTTGGAGTTTCATATAACTAATATCACTGAGTGGGCCAAAAGTCATCAAATACTTGGTTCACTCGTCGGGCGTAATAACGAATGGTACCTTTATTATTAACTTTGGTGTTAATTTATCGGTCATGGCATCTTATTCATTTGTAGAGCCCTTAGTTATAAGGCTTTGGCAACTTTCACTTACAATGGTGTCTGTCATTTTTGTCACTGTATGTAATCTGTAAGCGTAAATATGAAGGGTGTTATGATGATTATTGATTTGTATAAGTATGTGTATGCGTACTGTTGTATTAAATTTTGTACTGTTACTAGTTATATTACATCTCAGGTCATATGTAAAATTTGAGAATAAAAATAAAATTATATGTATGTCACTTTGAAATGATAAGCAGAATAAATTAATAGACGAACACACTCATTGTTCACTATGCTATGTTGGAATATTTGCCGGTTCACAATATATTTAAATAAGTTATTTTGAAACACGGAAGGCTTAATTTTGAAGAACTTTCACGATAGAGTTATACACACCTATCATAAAATATTACATGTATTTTGATTTTTAAGCCTCGAAGTCTTTTTTTTCATTTTTTTTTCTTCATATGCAAAACCTAAAATTGTACATTTTTTTCAAAACTCTTAAAAATAAAACTAGACAATAGCATGGACTAAAGAGAAAAAGGTAATATGATTTCTGTATCCACTAATACAGTTTAAATACTTGATGGTAATTATTAACTAAGGATAAATTTGCGTATTTATAATATGAGGGTTTAAATTAAAATCTTAGAACAAATTGATCAATTCTTTTGATGTAGTATGTAGCTAGTCAAACAGTAGGGTTTGTTATTGAGTTTATATTTTGCTACTTCTGATTTTTTCCTCGTAAATCAATGATTTTGGTGAAGGTTGGCTCTATGTTGTTTGTTGAACGCGTAGTTCTGCTCTCAGTTGTTTCCAAGAGTTTTTGTGGGTCAGTGCATATGTTCACAATCAGTGAAAGCTCACTAAGGAGTCAAAATAAACAGACTCAAAAACTGTTGGATGTTCTTTTGAGCAACGTTTCGTTTGTCTTAATGCCAACCTCATCAGGCTAATTTTCTTGACAGAAAAACACAACGCATATCGTAAGTTAAATTGTAGGGCCACTTTTTACAATATTTTCATTAACCAGTTTGGTTGATCGAACTATTCTTTTGTCTAATATATCCTACCACATTAATAATATTTTTATAGCTATCAGAGCTTTGCATGATAATAACTATACTAAACTTTTTATACAAAAATAAATCATGAAAAGACTTTACAAAATAAAAATTACTAATACTCATAGTAACAAGTAACTCAATGACAATCTTCGTAATAACATAAATAGTTCTTTTTCTAATAACTAATTATTCTTCAAATTTTGTTAGAAAAATTTTAAAAAAGTGAATTATACAATTAATTCCTATTATTCGAAATAGATTAGAAACTGTTATCATTCTTGGAAAGGATAAAGTTGACAAGTTCAATCAAACCAATGTCGTCCATCACTTTGCTGGCAATTCATGCACTGCATCATATGTCGTGCAGCAAAGAGAGCATTAAAAAAAAGTCTGATTGAGTATAAAAGTATAAAGTAAAATGAACTAGTTGTCGCTCCACACATAAAAAATTTAATAACAATTTTAATTTTTCTCAGACCTATATTCTAAACCATGAACTGAACAGACAAAAATCATTAATAACAGAAATGTTATATACACACTCTACTAAACACACAACTAATAAGCAAAGAGAGAAAAATTATTTCTCAATAACATGCATAAAGCTTTTTTAAGTAATCTCTTTTAATTCTTTAGTGTAGATACGTACATTTGTTATCTATATTTATAAGAAGCGTAGATTTGTTGCTTATTTTTATACATGTGAATAGCCACGTGTTTAATACTTATGTTATTCGTTTAAGTTGACCAACAGTCTGTAACTATTATCTTAACGATGTAGACGTGAGTAACTAATTAATTAAAAAAAAATCATTTACACCTTTCACTTGGTATTCCGTACATAAGATATCAGCAAAACAAGTTTAATGCACTCCTTTGTTGGTGTCCAAGCTTTTAATTTTTCAACTATTTTTCTTGCAACCTACGAGTGAAATTATAGGTAGCATCAAGAATGACTTATTTGATATAAGCTTTAAAGTTCAACGGATCTTGTTATTTATGTGATATTGTTAAAATATTAAAGTTGACAAAGCACCTCGTACAAACCCATAGGATTAAAGGTCCCAGTCAATCTGGCTCAAATTCGAATATTTGTAGATTAGAACCTGTTTAACAGAACTGGTCATAAGCACAAGTCCTAATAATGGACGTATTTTAAGCAAGTAATTGTTAAATACTTTTTTTCTAATCAAGGTTAGTTTCACAGGCGTCATAGTAAAGTAAGCATGTGTCACGTTCGACAAACATAATTGTGTATGAATGCCACATGCTTACACACTAAACATTTTATAACAGCAGCCACCAACACGCAAAACCTCATGCGGTCTCCAGACAGTAGTATAAGAAACGCTGTATATTAAATGCCTCGTACGCATTCTTGTGAACATTAGTGCATCGCCATAGCCCAAAGTAACAGTGCAACAATTAGGCCACTTTTGTTAACTGTGCTTTGCAGGAAAAGTACCTTACCCTTACTTTTCTATACACTTAAGCACACGCCGTCTTTTTTGGTCCTGGCACTAAATCGTGAGTAAAATATTTTCATTTTAGTGACACCACAATCTCCAATTCCTGGACATGCTGCGGCTGTTTCAATAATGCACTTCCATCAACAATTAACTAGTATTACATATTACATAGCTCTTCTGTTGAACATGTAACTAGTATTTCTTAAAAACTTATTATGTATGCATCTCCTATTAATATGAAGATACTCCTATTGTGCACCATTACGGTAAAATAACTCATAAAGTACACTCTGTTTTAATGACCTACGGATAATCTACCTACTATTAAACTCAAAGACTGCTCTTTATCTTTCATTAACTTTTAAATCTCCTAAATATCTTTTTTGTAGGCTCCTTAAGTCAGTTTAATCTTTAGATCGTTATTTTTGCCCACCATTTTCTTATGAAAATTATCTATCTGCTTCTTTGAACTATTTTTTCTATCTTTTGGATCCTTTGATATCGTATCTATAATTTATGTATTAATTGAATATTTTTTCTTTTGCTTTTTTAATTTGCTATTAATTATTGAGCTTTATTTTTCAAAATCACATCTAACTTTCTCTTTTTCAAATATTTGATGTGCATTATACTGTTAAAATAATCTTGCATCAATCGAATCTATTTTTCTACTTTTCAAAGCTTTCATTTGCTTTTTTGTTGAAATAATCTTGAATCAATCAAATCCATCCTTCTATCTTCAAATCTTAAATTTGCTTTCTTGATAAAATCTTACTTTAATCAGTTAAGTCTTTTTTTCTATTTTAAAATCTTTGCTATTTTTAGTTGAGGTATCATCAAAACTATCTTTTCATTTCTTGAATGTTTAACTTGCTGTTTTAATTTGGTATCAATCAAAAGTATTTTTTTATTTCTTAAATCTTTATTTTTGCCTTTAGATGAGGTATCAATCAAATTAATTTTATATTTCTTAAATTTTAATTATTATCTTAAGAAAAGGTATCAATCAGATTTATTTTTCTATCGCTCGAATCTTTATTCTTGTCTTTTAATCAGCTATCAATCAAATTTATTTTTCGACCTCTTAAATCTTTATTCTTGATTTTGAAGAAGGTAAAAAAAAAAGATTTTTCTATCTCTTAAATCTCTATTCCTGTCTGTAGATAAGGTATGTAACAAATTAATTTCTCTACTTCTCAAATCTTTATTTTAGCCTGTAGATGAAGTATCAATTAAATTAATTTGTTTATCTTTTAAATCTTTAATTTGACATCCTGTTAAGGTAATCTTTGTCTTTTTGTATCGTCAATTTTTGTTTGCACGTGACCTATTATTTTCAAGTCTACTATCTTTAATCAACCTCAAAAATTCTTAACGGGAATGCGAACTCTTTCTGGAGTGAACCCCGTTGAATTTATATTCTTAGGACTAATAGCTTTTGAATGAAAGGTAATTGACAATACGTTTCAAGCTACCCATAGAAAATGTTGCAATGCTACGACGCGGCTGTATGAACACGCAGCATTGCCACATTGTCTTTGTGCTAAGTCGGTAAGTAGTGAGGTACCGTCAGTATAGCTGTATACATGAATATATATACGCGTGCGTATATATATTCATGTATATACGCATGCTGCGGCTGTTTAAATAATGCACTTCTATCATGAATTAAATCGTATTTCATATTACGCAGTACATCTGTTTAACATGTCACTAGTATTACTTACAAACTAACTCTTTATGCATCTCCTATTAATTATAAGACACTCACATTCCCAAGACACGCTGTGCAAAAGCAAAGCCACCTCCTCCTGCACTTCTGGCTGCTAAATAATCACCACAGCATCTTCTTTCTGGACACGCAGCCTCAGTGTGTGCGTGTAAGCCACCTTCTCCTGCTCCTGGTCACGCTGTCGCTATATGGATACTATCCTGTCCTTTTCCTGGACATTAAGCATTATTACGTTCGCAGGCACCGCCTTCTTTCTTTTCTAGCCCTAAGGGTGCACTTTCTTCGTAAAAATTAACACCACCACCTACTGGCCTTGTTATTGGCAGAAACCTCGCGTTGACAATGAGATCTTATTTTTTTATTCATGGTGTAAGACTCATCGATAAATAATTGCATCTTTGTACTCTTCCATATAAAAAAACAACTGGAATACCCGTACATCCCAATAAAAATGCCTATTTATCAAGGTTATGTGAGTATTAAGGAGAATTTTATTCTAACTATTATATTAACTCGTTCTTAAAATAATGCAATTTTGAAGTATCGGCCGGCTTGCATTGGGGTACGAGGATTCTCATTATGCTGCTACAGCTATAGCTACCACTTAAGGGTTGCCTTAAAGCAGGGAAAGGGGCTCCTATACTCTCGCTTCAGCCATAACATGACAGCCAAGTTCTTATACAGCGCCACCTCCATAATAACCGTGGATTTTTACGCTCAGACTAGAGGTCAATGCTGACTTAAACCAAAATGCAGAAATTTTAAATTTCTAATTTTGGTATCATGCACATTAGCACACCGTAGTTACCGGCAAAATGTGTTTCTAATGTGAATTCACGTGATAAGCTGTTAAAAGTATATGAAAGAGTGGAGGAAAACATTAAAAAATTTAAAGAAGTGATGGTAACAAGTAGTAAAAGAGTAGGACTGTTTTTGTCTAACGATAAATTATCAAATCAAAAATTATTCCACTGGCCAAATAAAAAAAAATTGTCTGTACTTTTGACCAGACCAACTTTTTTCTATGTATTCTTTGACTCTTAATCTAAATCTGCAATAAAAACATTACGTTTTTCTGCAATTTTTGGGGTAATTGCAGAAAAACGCAGAAAAACGAAAATAAGATAGTTTAAAAATGGATAGGAATAATTTGACGCAAAAAATTTGAAGTTACAATTTAGTAAATAAAGGTACGATCTGTTTGATTTGAAAATTAATTTCTACAGAGAAAAATGTATGAAAAAACCATGGTGCGTATAATTTTTTTACAATATTTAAGCCCTCCATGTGGCTGTGGAAGGGCTTACAGATAAAAAGTAGGTGGAGTTTATTGTAAAATCGATTGAACATGATTAAAATTTAATTCTTTAACTAAAAAATACTTTATAGTATTGGCAATACTACCTTGGGGGTGTGCAAGGCTGCTTATAGTGAGTTTGGGATCAGATTTGAGAAATACGGTTCCTACGTTTCATTTGTGGGCGGTTATTAAGATTAGTTAATTGATGTTCCTAAAAATCATGTGGTAAGATGAGGTTTTTGCCTAAACAATATAATATTTCACATTGGCTTTCGCTTTTGCACCTGTTTTTTTTTTTGAATGACCAATGTAGAGGGTTTCTTTATGTTGTTGTCCTTTTTTCGTGGTCACTTTTCTGTTTATGATGCAGCAGTAATCTACTTACATATTTATCTGCCATTATCCTTGAAATCTGCGTTTAAATTCTTTATAATCTTGGTAAAACCTTTCTCCGTGCTTTTCACTAAAATTATCGTTATTTTCTGAAATTGTTTAACATGCAAATTAAGAAAATAAATCCTTAAATTCATTAAGCAGCCTAATTTTTTAAAATGACATACTATTGTTTTCACCATATCTACGTCATGATCATCTTTTGCATTACCAGAAAATTTTGTTAATATCTCTTTAAAACTTAACCATGCTGCTTTTTTAATATCATTCATAGATTTTTTTAAATTGTTATCTCTAAATGAAGTGCGTATTTCAAGACCATCAAAAATACCGTCGCTCAATTTAGTATCTGATTTTTACTTAATACTGTTTCTTAATATTGACAATATTTTCTGTCCTTATTTAATGCTTTGACTAATTGTTTTAATTATTCAAGCTTCATGTGTAAAGTAGGTATCAAAATTTTTAATGAATCATCAAGTGGTTCCTTTATTATATTTCGTTTACCCGGTTTAAACGATTCTTTTGATAAGGAGATTTTTTTCTCGTAGTAGTTCTTCCTATCTCTGCAGTCAAACATACACAAATAACATGGATACTTTTTGATTCAAGATTGTTGCCCGAGTACCATAGATACAATTTTTAAGTCTCCGCATATTTGTTATTTATGTTACTCATACTTTATTTTTGTCAAGACCAATTCAATATAAGCATAGATTTCTTTGAGCACAGATAAGTGTTCTCAAGGTATATGAGCGTATTTATTTGTGATGTAAAGGAGAACTGCTTTGAGGCTGCGTTTTGACAAATCGATGAACAGCTGCCAATTTTCGAGCTGGTACAAATTTGATTTTAATTCGTCGATAAGTCTTTTCACAACTGTGCAGTAAACAAATTCAGAATCATCCTTAAAATATTCATGAAAGTTTTCTTCTCTTTTATGGTACACACTTATCTTAGCACCCTTGGTTAGCATATTTCTTTTCTTGAATTCTGAAGTTATATATTCTCATTGTTTTTTAGAAAGACCACCCCTTCTAAATAAATCATTAAGATTTTTTTTAATGAATTTTATACCATCTCACTCCCTACCACCACGGATACTCTCCCCATTGCTATGCTCTTCTCTCTCATGGATTCACTTGAATCCATCTCATCTGACGTGCTATTTCTCCAGCTGTTTGTCAGCTTGTTAATCCGGCTTTAAGGATGGTTCTCTTTATGGAGAGACCGTCAGCACATAAGTGGCGCTTTTTTTTAGCAACTTGAGCGTAACAATTTGTGTTGTTAACTAGTAAGTTAAGTAAAGTGACCTAAAAAGAGTAGATATAATATAGTAAAAAATCATGGCATGTTACTTCTGCACACAACGTGAAACTACAGAAACCTATATATCGAAAGCAACAGAAGCAGATGGTCTTGATCCTCACAGCGAATAACCTTTAATACTATTTTTTGATTTGCAGAACTTTACATTTTTAACCCCTTTTTTGTTGGTGAATTTTCGGAATTGTCTATTGTACTTGCTATAACTTTTATACTATTCTATGCTATTGTGTTAAAAGTACATTGGGTGTGACAAACAGACAAGTTGACTGATGATAATGATGATGATAGTGATGTTGATGGTGATGATAATGATGATGATGATAATGTCGGTGATGATGATGATGATGACGATGATGATGATGATGATGAAGATGATGATGATGATGATGATGATGATGATGATGATGATGATGATGATGATGATGATGATGATGATGATGATGATGATTATGATGATGACGATGATGATTAAGATGATTATGATAATGATGATGATAATGTTGATAATGATGATGATGATGCACCCAGATACAGGCCATTATTATAGGCCTTGAGTGTTGATGATCTCTTGCACTAGACTTATTTTAGTAGAACACTGAAAGATGATGAGGAAATTTTGTCCCCTGTGATAAGCAGTTTTAGGACCAGCTAGAAGGTGGCAGTGCATTCACTTGAATTTTTAAGAGAGAATAAGAAGTTGCTTTTATTAGGATATATCGTGGCAAAGCTTAGGTTAGACAGCTGTCAAAAAAGCAGACAACTGTTCAAATGGCTTTTTTCTAGCTGTCTGATCTAAACGCACGTAAATTTAAATTCTTCTTCATAATGAATGCGTTAAGTAATGCGCTCTGTGGCTCAAGTTTTGCTGCGATGTATTCTAATACGAGACAGTCACCAAGCAAGTCGGCAAAGAACTCAAACTTCGTATAGTCACTACTGTTACTCGTATTCTAGATATGTTATGGTACCTCAAACAAGTTTTAGTACAAGATGGTGGTACTTTTAGAAGCCTGCTGTTGGGTAGTATGTTAGCCACGATGACAACTGCCCTATAAATAAGATATGTAGAATGATTCGTTTGGTCCACCTCTTTGCAGTATCGAAACCCGCAATGGCACGCTGTTCTGCAGGGACAGATAATTTTTGCCGATTTTGGCTTAATAATTTATCGTTGAACAAAAACAGTCCTACTCTTTTACTACTTGTTACCATCACTTCTTTGAATTTTTTAATGTTCTCCTCCATTCTTTCACATACTTTTAACAGCTTATACAGTAAATTCACATTAAAAACACATTTTTCCGGTTACTACGATGTGCTAATGTGCATGATACCAAAATTAGAAATTTAAAATTTCTGCATTGAGTATAAGAGCCCCTTTCCCTGCTTTAAGGCAACCCTTAAGTGGTAGCTATAGCTGTAGCAGCATAATGAGAATCCTCGTACCCCAATGCAAGCCGGCCGATACTTCAAAATTGCATTATTTTAAGAACGAGTTAATATAATAGTTAGAATAAAATTCTCCTTAATACTCACATAACCTTGATAAATAGCCATTTTTATTGGGATAAACGGGTATTCCAGTTGTTTTTTTATATGGAAGAGTACAAAGATGCAATTATTTATCGATGAGTCTTACACCATGAATAAAAAAATAAGATCTCATTGTCAACGCGAGGTTTCTGCCAATAACAAGGCCAGTAGGTGGTGGTGTTAATTTTTACGAAGAAAGTGCACCCTTAGGGCTAGAAAAAAAAGAAGGCGGTGCCTGCGAACGTAATAATGCTTAATGTCCAGGAAAAGGACAGGATAGTATCCATATAGCGACAGCGTGACCAGGAGCAGGAGAAGGTGGCTTACACGCACACACTGAGGCTGCGTGTCCAGGAAGAAGATGCTGTGGTGATTATTTAGCAGCCAGAAGTGCAGGAGGAGGTGGCTTTGCTTTTGCACAGCGTGTCTTGGGAATGTGAGTGTCTTATAATTAATAGGAGATGCATAAAGAGTTAGTTTGTAAGTAATACTAGTTACATGTTGAACAGATGTACTGCGTAATATGAAATACGAATTAATTCATGATAGAAGTGCATTATTTAAACAGCCGCAGCATGCGTATATACTTGAATATATATACGCACGCGTATATATATTCATGTATACAGCTATACTGACGGTACCTCACTACTTACCGACTTAGCACAAAGACAATAAGGCAATGCTGCGTGTTCATACAGCCACGTCGTAGCATTGCAACATTTTCTATGGGTAGCTTGGAATGTATTGTCAATTACCTTTTATTCAAAAGCTATTAGCCCTAAGAATATAATTTCGACGGGGTTCACTCCAGAAAGAGTCCGCATTCCCGTTAAGAATTTTTGAAGTAGATTAAAGATAGTAGACTTAAAAATAATAGGTCACGTGCAAACAAAAATCGACGACACAAATAGACAAAGAATACTTTAACAGGATAGCAAATTAAAGATTTAAAAGATAAAAAAATTAATTTAATTGATACTTCATCTACAGGCTAAAATAAAGATTTGAGAAATAGAGAAATTAATTTTTTACATACCTTATCTACGGAAAAGAATAATGATTTAAGAGATAGAAAAATCTTTGTTTTATACCTTCTCTAAAAACAAGAATAAAGATTTAAGAGGTAGAAAAATAAATTTGATTGTTAGCTGATTAAAAGACAAGAATAAAGATTTGAGCGATAGAAAAATAAATCTGATTCGTACCTTATCTTAAGATAATAATTGAAATTTAAGAAATATTAAATTAATTTGATTGATACCTCATCTAAAGTCAAAAATGAAGATTTAAGAGATAAAAAAATAGATTTGATTAATACCAAATTAAAACAGCAAGTTAAACATTCAAGAAATGAAAAGATAGTTTTGATGATACCTCAACTAAAAATAGCAAAGATTTTAAAATAGAAAAAATGACTTAACTGATGAAAGTAAGATTTTATTAAAAAAGCCAATTTTAAATTTAAAGATTAAAGGATGGATTTGATTGATTCAAGATCATTTCAACAAAAAAGCAAATTAAAGCTTTGAAAAGTAGAAAAATAGATTCGATTGATACAAGATTATTTTAACAGTATAATGCACATTAAATATTTGAAAAAGAGAAAGTTAGATGTGATTTTGAAAAATAAAGCTTAATTAATAATAGCAAATTAAAAAAGCAAAAGAAAAAATATTTAATTAATACTTAAATTATAGATACGATGTCAAAGGATCCAAAAGATAGAAAAAATAGTTTAAAGAAGCAGATGGATAGTTTTCATAAGAGAATGGTTGGCAAAAATTACGATCTAAAGATAAAACTGACTTAAGAAGCCTACAAAAAAGGTATTCAGGAGATATAAAAGCTAATCAAAGATAAAGAGCAGTCTTAAAATTTAATAGGAGGTAGATTATCTGTAGGTCATTGAAATAGAGTGTACTTTATTTGTTATCATACCGTAATGGTGCATAAATCTATGATATGAAAAGAAGTGATGTACAGTTAAAGGCCTGTTAAATACACAACAAACTCCACACTGTTAGATTTTATCCTGCAAAGCAAAGTAATAATAAATTTTGCGAGTTTTTTAATTTACTAAGATAAATTTTTAATAGATTTTAATGAATTCTAAACTTGTTAGTGAAACTCAGAGTTTTTTTTAAGATAAGCAAAGAGATAACTTTAACCATACGATTGTCAATAAAATACCAGATGTCAAAAATACAGATTCTAATAGACTGATTAAAAGTGAGAATGGCTTGTCGTATAAATATTGACGCGAAGGATAAAAAAGGTAAAAGTGATATAGAATTGCTTAGATTCAATGCATAAAGTAGTATGTTTATTGTTGGACTTAAAACTTTGCTCTTTACGCGCACCAAGGAAGCTAAAAATTTATGAAACAAAATCGATTAAATGCGTGGATAAGAATTTTTTCGTATGCTTGAGAGCAGAGAAAAAAAGGTGGGTTTCAGGTAGTCATAACAAAAACAAAATGGTCCTCGACAAAGTGATTTTCTCCAAGATGCTCTCTGGAAACTTGTGGTCACTCCGTTAGCTTGATGATAGAGGCATGTGTATCTATTTAAGTAACCCTAAGATAGATATAGTTAACCCGCGCTCTAACGAGACGTTAATTTTTGATGCCTGTAGAGTCCTTATTGAATAGTGGAACTAGTGCAAGATGGTCAGAGTATAAGCAACAACTAGAAGTATGAAGAAATTATAGATTACTTACAGATAGAAAGTGCCTCTGTGGCAATGGCCGAGAAGGTCTCAGCAAGTCAGTACAAATTATAATAAGAGCTTCTGTATTATCCCAAAAAATGGATCTAAAAACGATTGTTCAGATACCGCTAAGCAAAATGAGTTTCAGAAAACCATTTAAGATAGAAGAATTAGTGATAACAAATAACTAATGATTAGTTAGATTTCAGAGACTTAAAATACCTTTACATAAGGGTTTAAAATATTTGAAAGAAGTAACGAAGCGATGCTCTGCCATGCAAGATTCGGGTATTTATCAGGGGAATATTCTAAGGCATTGTAAAGAAAGTTTTTGGACAGTAAATAATTTGAATATTCGATAACTTCATTGCATTATGCAAGGTGTTTTACATTGATAAAATTGAAAGATTGTCTTTTAACACTAGAAAAGAAAGGGCATCCAAACCACTTGAAATAGTTCACGCCAACACAATGGGACCGATTAGTCCAGTAACTCATCTTAAAGGATACAAATGTTTGATGGTACGGATACATACGGGTACTTAATATTGACGATAGCATACCCTGTGGAAGTTACAAGTGAAGTAAAAAGTTGTATGGACAAACATGCGATAAGTGCACAAAATCTACTGAGCTTTGATGCAAAGATGTGCTAATAAAGAACTGACCAAGGCACAGAGTTTGCAAGACGTCGAACAGTGGAAGTTCTACAGAAATGAGGAGCTGAGTCTCAAAAGGCCTGTCTAAACACGTTTCAACACAATGGCATTTCAAAACGAATCAATCACTCATTGCATGACAAAGGGTGAGCTACATATATGACTCCAGTTTTAGGAAGAATATGTTTGATTAAACCTTAGGTGCTGCAGTATGTACATATAATCGCATATTACACCTGTCCATCAAAATAACAACTCCCTTACAAAATTTTATCCCCAATCGAAAGATAGAAATAAATCAAAATCTGTCATCAGTTGTGTGGCATTTATTAGGATACAAAGGAACACAGAAACCAAATTCAGCCCACAAGGTGTGCGAGTAATACTGGTTAGCTATACTACTATTGGCTACAGTTTCTGACGAACAGAGGATGGAAAATTTTACGAGATTCTGGATGCAGTATTTTATAAAAGACTTGTATTTAGAAATATCTGGGGAACAGGCAAAATAACAAACTAAAATAATTATAAGATACATATGGAACAAGATTAATGGCTCATTAAGTTTGGTAAATATGGTCTTAAAGTTTTATTAGAAACAAAGGAAAAACAAAGAGTCAAGAGAAAACAAGGATGAACGAAGAAGAATAAAAAAGTTTGTTCCAAAAAACCTTAGAGCAGTTAGCAAAGAATTAAAGTCAATGCATAGAAATCAAGTATGCAAAATTGTAGATAGACCAACTATAAATGTTGAAGGAAGCAAGCCAAACATCATAGATTCCAGATACGTCTTAAAGAAAAAGATAGACAAAGATGAAAAACACGAAGTTTAAAGTAAGGTTGGTAATTCAAGAATTTGACAATAGAAATGAGCACGACTTGCAAGAGACTTATGCTTCTGTATCTGAGTTGGATTTTGTAAGATCAGTAATATTAACTATTAATAAATTTAATCTAGAAACTTGTCAACTGGATGTCAAAACAGCATTTATGAATAGTTTTATTAGATAAATGTAAGTGGAAATTTCTAAAGGTCTGCTTCACAAAGATCAACCGAAGAAAAATAAACTGTGTTGTTTATAAAGAGCCCTTCATAGATTCAAGATCAGCTTGAACAAATTTAACGAGTGTCTACGTGTGGCTTCCCTGAAACTAGTATTACAAACACACACCAGTGTACCTTGTTATTATGCACGACGAGAAAAAGCTAATTATTTAATCTCGATTTCATATATAGATGATATCATGATAGCAAGTTCTTGTGTAAGTAAACTAAAGGATATTGAGATTGGTCTGTAGTCTAACGTCGAGATATCAGATCTTAGTGAGGTTGGCACTTTTCTAGTTATCACATTAAAAAGAGATAGAAAATGTGGAACAACTACACTTACACAGGCACCATGCATCGACAAAATGCCAACAAAGATTTGGATTTAACAAGTCAAAACCCTAAAGGATACTGATGGTGACAAATCAAATTTCAAATTAACAAAGAAAAGATAAAGAAGAATCTGAAGATACTGGAGAGTTGGATAGAACAAAGTAAGACATAGGTTCCATGCAGAGAGGCAGTTGTCAGTCAGCTTACTGTATTTGGCCAATACAATTGGACCACACATCTCATACTCAGCAAATGTGCTAAATAGATATTAAATCTGCCCTACTGAAGATGATTGTAAAATGGTCAAGCAGGTATTTTAATTTGTGTAATACACTAAGACTCTAGAATCAACTTACAAAGGCTTTTAAAAAAGATTTAAAGCCTATTAAGATGCGAGCTTGACAGACTATAAAGGCTCAATTACAACGGGTGGATATCTTCTGAGCTTCTATGGGGACATAGTTGTTTTGGAAGACAAGAAACAGAATTGCGTAGCTATCTCAACCTGTAAAGCTGAATATGTGGCGATGTGTGATGCAAGTTAAGAGTTGATTAAACTGGAGCACTCTATAAGTTTTATTATGTTTCACACTTTGTTGCCCGTGGATCTGTGGTGTGATGATAAGGTTACCGAAGTAAGTGCTAAGATAGATTGTAGTAAAAGATTAAGACAAATGACTAAAGTCGTAGCTCATTATGTTAAGGAATGTATAACCAGAGGAAAAAATAACTGTGAAAATAATTTTATTCAAAGAGTAACTGGCAGATATATCTACAAAACCTCTGCTGTTGAAATTGCATGAAAAACTAACGAAAGAAGTTTTGAATGTGAATAAGTAATAAGTTGCATGATAGTTAAATTTTAATCTGAGATAGTAAGGTTAATAAATTAAGAATAGGTGGATAACGACAATAGGCATGTTAATTAATGTTTCTCTCTTTCCATTTCAGACCATTGCAACTAATTAAATAAGTAATCTATGAGCTTATATAATCTTCATCGTCAGCTGATAATTGATTTTAAGTAATTTTCATAAACCAACATTTTCCTTGCCCTTTTATTTCGTATTGTTTTGCAAAATTTAAATACGAACTGGGGAGGGGGGTGTGAAATACATATTTAGCACTCATGACTAAATTCTAAGGAATGGCTAGTAGCAAGAAGTCAAGACGCTGTTACTACTAGACTGCAGCATGTAAAACGTAAAGCTTGGTTCATTCACTCACAACGAGTCAGTCGATACGCACTTCCTGCCTTGGTATTTTCTTATTTTATTTGATGTCACTTTATTTCAGATTAATTAACGATTTTATTTTTGATTAAAAAATCTGAAGATAACGTATACTTAAAATAGTGAGAATAAACGTGCTAGTATTTTGCGATAAGAGTGGCAGTGTCAAACATTTTATTTTTCAAGCACATTCCCATTTATCCATACTGCTAACAATCAAAAAGTTTTTACTATCAAGAGCAGCGTAAAACATTCTTAAATCCATGGAAGAAGGGGGATTTTACAGTTGTTAAAGGGTAACGAATAAATAAGTTGGACGGTACAGCCAAGGTATAAATAAAATTAAACTATGATAAATATGCTTAACAAGTACTTGTAAGCTCTAACTTTATAGTAGAGAGACACGTTGAAGCTGTAGAAGACATAATTAAACAAGGTTAATTAAAGAATAAATTAAAAACAAAGTTAAGTATAACAAAAACTAAAGCATTTGACATAAGATAAAAAGCTCTAAAAATGAAGAAAAAAATGATATATTATCGACAAATGAGATAAAAATCACGATCAAAAAACATCGCAAAGTTTGTATTGTAGGAAGTTGAAACAGAAAAAGAATTCTGTTGAATGATGTTGTGATCTAGTTGTTAATGTAATACATGTTTATTATATTGAAACAACTCAGCCAAATTCATTTAAGAAGCACCTTATTTTGAAAAAAGTAAGTAATAGCAAGGAGCGATAGCTGTTGAAATACAAAACCTAAAAAAAATTAAAATAAAAAAAAACTAGAACATAAAAAAATAATAGATGTAAAATCTATATTTAAGACCATTAACAAAATAACATTTCAAGCAATATTAAAAATAAAAGGTTTCTAACAAATTAAATACATTAAAAGTTTCCATTTACCTATTAGTAAAATATTGACATTAAAAATATTGTCATCCTGAAAATGATACAAAAACAGAAATAGAAGCACAACGTATAAAAAAACTCCTAACAAAAGATGTAGGTTAAGCATGTAATACAATCAGAGTTAAAACTTACAACGGTATAAAGAATGATAGAAATAAGTTAAGTCAATAAAAGTATGGGAAGTCATTTGCATTTAAACATACTGTCGAAAGTGTGAGATTATTAATAGCTGTTATTGAAACAGATTTTAAGGTTGTAGAATATATTAGCAAAAAAACGTAGAGAAATTCAATTGGAATACTGTTACATGTGAACTAAGACACGCTACAAAATAGAAAATATAATGTTCATTATCTAAGTAAATTATAAATTATTATAATTTAATTAACTACTATACAATTAAAGGGCTAGAATAACTAATTTAAATATAAGACATTTAATTGATTTATAATAACGATAAAAAGTGTAAAGTATTAGGCTACATCATAGATTAATGTTTAAATGGTGCCTGTATTATCAGAAAATAAACAACGCGATGTGCAATAAAAATGTACAATAATGTCATTTTTTTAAATAGTAATAAAAAAAAATGTAACAAAATGCTTCACACATGTTAAGTATACAGCACTACCTGAAATTTTTACGAACATACAGCTTCTAAGAAATTTGCAAAATAAAATGATTTAAATACGAATTGACAAACTAATTGATATTTTTAAAGATAATGTCAAAACAAATTTCATGGCTTAGAATAGAAAATTTATGAAAATTAAAAGCACATAAAAGTTTAAGGTCACAATGTCAATGAAAATTATGAAAATGTCAATATAAGCATAGTGTTACGTACGAAATGCTGGGCATATTATACCGACTCACCCTAGTAACTACAAGCCTACGCTACTAAAGGACACCAATAGAGGAAACGAGCTTATATAAGGCCCTGCGAGACACGAATCGGGGCACTTGAGCGTCTTTTAGGCAAGAGACCGAACGATAAGTTGAAAACACCGCGCGAAACACACACGCCTCTGCCTCTAAGAAGCTAATAAATAATTGACCAACGAGTTGAGTTCTTTTCGTGACGCACCTCCTTACCAGTTTCCTTATCCTACGTAACAGTTTTGGTGCTAAGTGTGGGGTACGGTAAGAGTCCGAATTCTTTTTTTCTCGCTTACTTAACTTGTTTAAAAAAAAAATTCCGCCGAGAAGCACACATAGTGCAGTGCCACGAAAATCGAACTTGAGTGCCGGAACGGACCCAAACAGGACAGAGGTAAACGGGTAGCTGTTCATATGAGCGATTCTCGACATCAACGATCGGAAAGTCTACAAACAGAAGGTCAAAGAAACTTCGGGAAAGACCAGCAAGAAGGTAGCAGTTTATAGCAGTCACATCTGTATTCCTTACGCTCAACGCAAAAAAGGGGAGTAGTAACTAGGGAAGAATGATATTCAGCACAATCATTCTGGCAATGGGAGTACTGTTGACTTGGTAAGTGAGTTGTTTAAATTTTTATATCGTTTTTTATTTTCCCTGACCTCGGGACAAAATATATAAAACTTTGCGTAACAAACATAATACAAAGGGATCTTATTAGTGAGCTCGCACATATATACGAAATATTCGAAAATAATTATATAATAATAATAACCCGCATCTATATAGATTACTATTTTCAATACCATAATTTTTATTAATAAAAACAGTCTACAGATATTCCCAAAATAATATTTCGTCCTATTTATCACTAAACAAAGAGAGAGCACAAAATTAAAAGTAACCGAGTAAAAGACACACGCCGCTTCTTTGCTTTCTTGTCTCGCCTCTTACTATTCTTTTCGCGTGATTATTATTAAGCCACTCTATACGTTATTATCCATCGCCCCGTAATTAGGATAATACATAAGCTTTGCAATTATCAAAAAGAAAAAACGTTTTGCGACACGTACATACAAAAGGAAGGAAAAAGTAGGAAAAAAATGATTCATCTTGGCGGCATTACCCATGAGTCAGGAAGCGAGAACGAAGGCCTAGATAGCACGATAATCGACACGTGCAGGCAAGATCCTAGTAATAAAAAGCAAAAGAAAAATATGGTGGAACAGATATTAGAATTAGAACTTGAACCAGAAGGGTGCGAGAAACTAGACGCCCTCGATAAAGGAACGAAGGCAATAGTAATGGGCCTGTTGTCGTAAATTAATGCAAAGCTAAAGAAGACAGAGGAAGTGGGCGTGCCATTCACAGTGACCGCAGGGCCCATCCGAAATTTGTCACCGACAAATAGGGACTTCGACTACATACAACGTGACGTAGGAGTAAGCATAGGACCTGCAAATGAAGAAGTAAGTCTTATCTCCGGCGAACGGGCCATTGGGGGCAATATAAGAAGGGCCGAAGAAACACGCGAAGCTTGAACGGATAGAGTAAACACCCTACCGATACAATGGGGCATGCCGGAGAAACCAGAATGGCCGATTTCCGGTGCATCACAGTACGAAAGCACTGAGTCAAGAAAAATCGGGGCAAGTGACTTACACAACCAACAGCTATGGGATAGAATAAAGGATACGAGCGAAGAACTCGAAAAAATGATGAAAGCCGCGTGTATGACAACGGCACTACCACCAACTAATTATGATACAGCTTGAATCGATTTTAACGTGAATAAGGATAGACGATGGGGTGAAATAATCCCAACCATGACCCCATACATAGAAGGAATAAGAGACACGCAATTACAATCACCTACGCAGACCACAGTATGCGCACCACAACATTCTGTCCATGCTCAGCAACGTGACAAACAACATCCCATTTTTCGATGGTGACCCGATCAACTTACCGCTGTTCGGAAGAATGGTGCGTATGGTTGCACGTACAATAGGCCCGGAAAACGAACTATTTTTTTTGGGCACCCTCGCAAATAGGCTTAAAGGGAAAGCAGTGAAACATTTTGCCCCGAGACTGACGCAGTTTAGTACAGTCAAAGAGTTCATCAAAGAGCTCTCAAACAGATACTGCAGTATTAATAATGCAGACTCGCTCATGGCAAAATTAAAAATAATAACGCAACAAGATAGTGAAGCAATAGATGACTACGGGGAACGGGTACAACAATTATACAATAGATTAGCAATGTTGTACGATTCAAACCCATACTTCCCCCCAATTCAAAAACAGGCGATGAAGGCAAACCTAGAATCCGAGGCAGTAAAACAGTTTATTTACGGATTTCTTCCAACTTTTAGGTGGAGGATGGCAAGGTTTATCTCAGAAACTCTAGGGGAAGCAATAATACAGGCGTTAAAAATTGAAAGTGACCTTAGTTTACGGCACGCAATACTGGTAAGCACACTGTGAATATGCAATAAGACAAAAACAGAGTGGGGACCACTCGTAAACCTAGCAAGAAAAGAAGAAAAAACAGCAGAAAACACTAAGAGAGTACAAGGAACAGCAGCAGTACAAGAAAAACGTTGTATATACTGTGACGGCCGTACCGGGCATTCAGTTGAGGAGTGCCGAAAGCTACTAGCAGTGATAAGTGATAGAAAAATTTCGAAAGAAAACAGAAGGGAACTAAGGGGAAATTGTCATTATTGTCAAAAACTGGGACACTATGCGAGAGACTGCCACTCGCACAAGCAAGACAGGAAGAAAGAAGAGAGAAAACGTAATGAGAGGCGTAACCAAGCCGCATATAATACTCCTACTGACAGTAATGCCTATAACTACAGGGGTAGAAATGATAACTATAACCACAATAATTAATATAATAATTACGACAGGGGTTATAACAATGGCCCAACGGAGCCACACAATATTAACAACAATCACAATTACAGGTATAATGATTACAACTCCAGAGATTATAATTATTACGACAACCGTGGCAACGGTGACGCGTACAATAATTATAGCAGGGGCACATTCAACCGCTATGGTAACGGCTACAGAAATCAGGATAGCAGGGATGGCTATAATAGAGATCTAGTTAGGCACGGGCCGCCACAGAAGAGGGGCCCACAGCAGCGAGAAAGCAGCGCATACACTCCGGATAACAGGAGAGACCCTCCCGTAGCTTTAAACTCGCAAGATGTTTGGCGTGGTCCCCAAGCGTCAAGCATCATCTAGAGAAAGAGATAGAGAAAAGTGTGTCCGGTGAGGAAGAATGTGTGAGAGAGATGCCGCAAAAGGCGGAGAAAGAGATAGTAGAGAAGAAGACGCACAACGACAGTCCAAGTACTTACACAGTGCAAAAAAAAAAAAAAGTAATACGGTAGAGCAAGATGACACTCCGATACAACGGAGTGGAAAACGCACAAGAAATGGCAGGAGAGCCTGCAAGAAGAGTAATCGGACAAAGGCGCCAGACACACATGTAGATAATAATGAACCCGAGCTTTCAGAGCGTGACGAAGAAATAGAACAGCTTCCGAAGATAACTATAAAACTCGCGAGAACAGGGCATATGCCACCATCGGTCCAGTTATAGGAACCACAGTTAAAGAATGAAAAGGCGACTTTTTATGCGGATACATGCGCAGAGATTTCGATTGTTAAGGTGAATTTTCTAAGCACAGACATGCTAATAGACAGTAGGTATCGAGTAGCTATTATCGGCGTGACTCACGGAGCACGAAAAACGTTGGGCACAGTACAGGCCCAGTTGCACGGATTAGAGTGCACATTACATGTAGTCCCCCATGACTTTCTAATTGACGCGCCAGGAATTATAGGGTGGAATATTCTTAAGCGATACCAGGGCCAGATAAGCGCCACCGATAATACGATAAAATTGGATAGCGTAGAGATACACTGGTAAGGCCGGAGTGTTTTAAAATACCTGCGAGATCGAGGCAAATAATTTATGCACGGATAAGAAAAAGCAAAAACAATTTAGAAAATGGCTGGATACCCCTCCAAGTAATGAAGGAAGGAATACTCCTTGGGAACTTTATAGCCAGGAATGTTAATGGTAAAATAGTCGTAGAGTGCATTAATACAAGTAACGAAATAAAATATGTGCCTGTTCCAGAAGTAGAGCTGCTAGAATATGGGAAAATTTACCGGAAGCGCGCAGAGAACGTCGAAGGGGACGACGTCGAAAGCTTGGGGAAAGCAATGATAAGATTATTTAATAAAGAAAAAAGAGATGACAAGAAAAAAATTGAAATTTTTACAAAAAACGAAGGGGAGCTAGAGTAACAAAAACGGGTAGATAAAATAATGCAACTCGTAGACACAGCTGGTTGCAACGAGAAAGAAAAAGAGCACGTGAGAAAACTAATCGAGTCAAACCCTTACGTATTTGGCCTCGACGGGGAACCCCTCAAGGTAACACACCTGCTGAAGCATCAAATTATTACAAAATCAGATAAACCTATTGAGGCGAAAAGATTCAGATACCCTCCGGCAATAAGGGATCAAATGAAAATTGAAATCAAAAAAATGCTGGAGCAAGGAATAATTGAACCCTCCACCTCTCCCTATAGCTCAAACACCTGGATAGTGGCTAAGCAACCAGGGCTGAACAATGAAAAAAGGGTGAGGGTAGTCACAGATTACCGACTACTTAACGAGGTTACAGTGGGCTCATGTTACCCGTAACCGTTTCAGAGCGATATCTTGGAAAACCTAGCTTCAGCACGGTACATCACGGTAGTGGACCTTAAATCAGAATTCTTTCAGGTAGAAATACACAAAGACAACGCACACGAAACTGCATTTTTCAGGCCCAGACGGGCATTACCAATACAAGAGAATGCCAATGGGGTGCAGGGACTCGCCAAACACTTTTCTAAGGGCGATTGCACTAGCACTCACAGGGTTCCAAGGCCATGAAATAGAAGTGTATCTTGACGATATAATGGTCTTTGCCCCCGATCTAGAAGAACACGGAACATGGTTTACAAAATTGCTAAAACGACTCGCAGCCGCAAACCTCATGATCGAGCACAAGAAATGTCAATTCTTGAAAAAAGAGGTGAAAGTGCTCGGTCATATTGTAGGCAATGGACAGATAATGACTGACCCAAATAAACTCGAAGCGGCCAGAAATTACCCTCGACCGATAAACGCAAAGAAAATAAAACAATTTTTAGGATTCGTAGGCTACTACAGGCGGTTCACTTAAAACTATGCACAAATCGCCCAACCTCTTTCAGGACTTTTAAAAGCAGACACCGCATTTAAATGGGGAGAGGAGGAGAAACAGGCGTTCAGTACCCTCGTGGATACACTGTGCAGTGGACCTGTACTCATCGCCCCGGATTTAGAAAAACCCTTTATCGTTACAACGATCGCATCAGATTACGCAATCGGAGCGATCCTTAGTCAGGGAGAAATCAGAAAAGATAGACCGTGCGAGTACGCGTCCCGCTTCCTCAAAGGAAGCGAACTCCGCTACCCGACATACGATAAGAAATTATTGGCGATCGTATTTGCAAAAGAGCAATTTAGACCATATCTATATGGACGCAAGTTTATGGTGGTCACAGATCACGAGCCACTTAAACACTTTCACTCGTCTAAGAAACCAGACATTCGTTTCAACAGGCTCAAAGCGGAACTGAGAGGATATGAGTTTGAAGTTATATACCGTCCGGGCATAAACAACAGACTACCCGACGCATTATCGCGTAACCCAATACTACAAGAGGGAGAAGAGAATCCTGAACGGCCACGCCAAGAGCTATATCAACTGGCAGACGAACAAGAGAAAGAAGGACTGGCTGATAGCGATGGACCTCCGGCGCGCATCTTTAAGACACGGGCAACCCGTAATAAGCGCATTCAAGGGAACACGAAGAAAAGAAAAATTACCTTTGCGGATTCAGAAGATTCAGATGAAAAAGTACAGAAAAAGAAACAAAATTTCGGTGGATGGAATGAAAATATGCGCAATATAACAACAGACGGCCAAGCCGATGGCGATGGAGACTCCGAATCTGAGGGAAAAGTGAAAATAAACGAAAAATTAAGCAAGATTAGGAAAACCGTGAAAAAACGAGGTCGCCCAAGGAAGAACATTATATTTAGCGATTTAAAAACGAAAACTGACACGGAAACAACAGACAAAATTATTTCTCAAGGGCCGATAAATGACAAATTAGCCTATATGCGAAGGGAGGACAGAATGCAACAAGGAATAAAATCGACGAGCACACCAGCAATCGAGAAAAATGAAATTGGACCAAAAGAACGGAGAACTCGTAAGCGTCAATTAGACACACATACGAGGAAGCAAGCACCATTCTCTATCACAGAACACAACGAAAGTCCGTCAGAAGATATTATAATTGCAAACTGCGGGACACCAATAATAACAAATGATGATTCAGAAAACCATAGTCCAAGACTTGATGATTGGGGTCAGCAGCTGATACAAGCAAGCCTAGCAGCCGAAGCGGTGGAGAAAAAGAGAGGCAAAGAAGATGCAAGCGATATCCGAAAGCTGACGGAAACAGACGAAACAGCAGAAAAGACCGAGATCACGGAAAAAGGCGTTTTCGAAAGCAGAGAGGTTGAAGTGATTGAGGGAGCCGACCAAGCACGAAGCGAACCAAAGGAAAAAGAGAGCGAAGAGGAGCTAGCAAGGGACAAGCATACGATGAATAGCCTGCTCACCAACGGCAGCAACATATTTAATAATACTGGACGTGTAAACGGGACAATCCGACATGACGCACACCTTTCCGACCTAATAGACGGCCTTGGTGATGAATTTCAGGCCAAAGTCCTAATTGACATTAAAAATCAAGCGGTTAAAGGTAAACAAGGATTAAGAATAGACGTATGGAAAGATGAAAATGACAGAGTAGAAAAATTAGAAAGTTCAATGGACAGTAAAAACCAAAAATAAAATGAGAACACGAAAATTAGGGACGATTCGCCACCAAAAAGTGAGTTAAGAGAAAATTATGCAACATCGGTCGAAATGAGCGAAGGAGAAGATAGGGAGCCTCGTGACTGTGGAGATTCTCGCGCAGAGCCGAATAAGAGGCTCACGTTAGTCGATGTACCCCGGGACGGAAGCTGTCTCTTTCATTGCCTCATACTTTTATACGGATTGGAAATATCACAGGACAGACTAAGAAAAACGCTCCTTAGCTCGGAATGGATACATAAATGTGAAGACCCAGAGGGCACAAAAAATATCTTAAAAGAGAGCCACGCGTTTGGGGACGGGGAATGCGCCTTTGTATTTTCTCAAATACATAAAGTAAACATATGTATCCACTTTCAATTATCAAGAGAAAGAACAATCTTTCAACATTTTATAGGGAAAAAAGGGGAAACATTTGAACACATACGCCTCAAAAAAGATCATTATCAGGCTTTGATAGAATACGATGGAGGCAGCCATCTGACAACAGACCACGAAGAAAATAGTGAAGAGGGCTCAGCTGGCGGGAAAGAGTTTAACGATGCTAGAGTCAGCACTAGTGAACAGGGCAATAGCGAAGAAGGACACGAAACAGGAGATAGTGATGTTAGACGTATGAGCAACGGGGAGAGCTCCAATGATGAGTCAGGAAAAGGAGAGAGACAGACGAGCAGTGAAAATTTCGCACAAAAAGAGGGAAAGAGTGCAACAGAGAAGGTGCAAGAGGACAGGGATACGTCACTACCCGACCCTCCACCACCACCTGATTCCGACAGCACATCGACAATAGCCTCGGAAAACGAAGAAGAGAGCAGGGGACTCAATCAAGCTCTAGTCGAGGGAAGCGAGAGCAATCCTAAGGAGGGGAGTGATCTCAAGAACTTAAGCGCGCTAAATAAATATAGGGTTTGCAGAACCCGACTACCGCGTGATAAGCCACCATGGGTCCCAGGCGATGGATCAAACCCCCCTCCATTTCAAAAAGTAAAGAAAGTAGAAGATCACCCCTTCAGATACCTAGACAATCTAGCCTTATGTACAGTTGTGGAAAACGTCCCGGATACAGAGATAATTGACGCGCTCTACGAGCGGGGATACATTGATCCAATAATGATCAATAATGATGAATCACGAAGTGAGGGCGGTTGGAAATCCCATGCTTTCTAGAAAAAGGAAAGTATCGGTCATGCGCATGTACGTGAAAAAACACTTCGATGACAGGGCGTTAAGGATAGATATCAAGATATGCTTCAAATCACTCCAGGGATTAGTGAAAAGCAATAGTTTGAAAAAACATTGGAATAATAAGGGACCTCGCGATTCGAGACATAAACCAATGGATGTATTTGATCGAGCAGCTAGAGGAAATTTTTAAGGAAATGAATGTTATAATTACTTTGTACACAAACACGCTTGTTGTGCCACCGGTAGATCAACGATTTAAAGTTATTAAAGAGTACCATGAGTCAACGGTGGGAGGACATAGAGAGATCAACAAAACTTATAATAGGATAGCAAACGATTTTTACTGGAGAAACATGAGACCCGAAGTTAGGCAATTTGTGGCGGGATGCGAATCGTGCCAAACGAAAAAACCGGTAAAAGTAAAAACCAAACAGGCGATGCTTATTACTGATACACCAAGCAGACCATTTAAGAAAATTTTAATAGATTTTTATGGACCAATAAATAAGCCTTCAGACCATGGTAATATGCATATATTGTCAATCCAGGACTGGCTGACAAAATACATTGTATTAGCGCCGGTACAGCAAGCAACGGCGCAAGAGACGGTAAAAGCTCTCTTTAACTACTTTATGGCATATTTTGGAGCCCCAGAAAAATTATTATCAGACAGGGGGACACACTTTATGAACAGAACAATAGAAAAGTTCCCAAGATTGTTCAAAATCGATAAAATCGGCAGCACAGCATTCCACCCACAGAGTAATAGAGCAATAGAAAGGATGCACCATGTGCTATGCGACTATCTCAAGGCATACGTCGACAAAAATAAAAAATGGGATGAATTAATACCTTTATGCATGCTCGCATATAATACATCCGAGCATAAAAGCACGGGGTACACTCCGAGTTACTCTTTGGACAGAGAGCACGTATCCCCTCGAACTTCAAACCAGATCAAACGTATAGCAAATACTTTGAGCAAATCACAAATACCCTCACATAAATGCGAACAATAGCAGCGCTGAAACAGGTACAAAGCAAGTATAAATTCAAATATTACTACGACAGGAAACTTAACACCAAATTTTTTATGGAAGGAAAAATGGCGTACATATTGAAAGAGCCGTCGAAAGGGAAATATGATTGCCAGTACGAAGGCCCATACGAAATTACAGGGATTTATTATAAGAGTCATGATGTAAAGTGGCAGAGGAATAACGAAGTAAGAGTAGTGCATGTCGACAAAATCAAGAAAGCATGCGTCTTAAAAATTCATCACGAAGATGATAAGGAGAGAGTCTGAATCGGAGAGATATGGTGCGAGAAAAGAAGGAAGTAAAGAAAGCCATGCGTGCTTAACAGTAAACGTGACTCACGCAGTCGCCGAAGCCCATACGCATGTTCAACACAGGGATATAGCTTCAGGGTCGGGACTCAAGCGATGCAGGCTCACGTGGGTACCTACAGGCAAATACACAATTTTAGGGTTGGGGCATCAGCATGTATAAAATAGTTAGTGGAAACCAACAGTCAAAATAATTAAAGTTCGCCAAAAATTTTCGTGGCCCCCAGACGGGCCACAAAATACTTTTCTTCCTTTTCTTCCTCTTCCCTTTTCTTTTCTCTTTCTCTTTAATACACGAAACAAGATATTAAAATTTTTCGTTACCGAGTTTAACGCTTACTGATTATACAAAACTCTAATGACAACGGGAGAGTTACGCATGTGGTTTTCTCTCAAAACACGTTATATATATATATATATGTGCATGTGTGTGTATGTGTGTATTTACCTATATGTATGGATGCGTGTGTACGCAATGCAAAAAAAAAGCTCACAAGTGCGGAATATGAAAGAAAAATAATAGAAGGATGGAAACACTATATTTGGAAAATTATATTTTTTTTTATTTTTTCTCATTTAAACTAATGGGAGCCACAGCCCTTACAGCAACCACACGAGTGGCTCACCCCCTCTTTTTTTCGCCGTGGCCTACGACCCAAACCACTTCTTCGAGAAGTCCCGTTAGAACCCTCCCCCAGCTGCAGCGTTTGCAACCACTGAAGGCAGTCGACGACGCTGGGCTGAGAACCAGTGGTAGCAGCAATCAGCGTGAAAGGGACAAGGCATCCGCTAGCAGAACATTGCACCTAATAGCAAAAAAAGAAGAAAAATACGAATTAAATGAAGAAATAAATAAACAAATTGAAATAAGGAACAATGAATAAAAAAAATAAAAATACCTTGCTAACCGGTCGAACATCGAGAG
This sequence comes from Copidosoma floridanum, assembly GCF_036245765.1. Classification (NCBI taxonomy): domain Eukaryota; kingdom Metazoa; phylum Arthropoda; class Insecta; order Hymenoptera; family Encyrtidae; genus Copidosoma; species Copidosoma floridanum. The sequence continues at coordinate 947,498 of NW_028321899.1, forward strand.
GATAGTGGGCGGCGCCTTCCAGGGTGACGTCCACCATTAGCACCAGGAAGATACCGTGACAGCTACAGCCGACAGCCAGAGAGTGGGAAGCCCCCCCTACCAAGGTGGGGCAGTGCAGCCACAACACCTTCCCAGTAAAATAGGGGACGGGCGCCTTCTCCTCCTCCCGCACAATCACGAGGAATGGAGACTCCGAAGGGCATTGCACCTCGCAGGACCCCACCCCTCCTTGATAGGGGTAGCGCAAGGTTGGCAGTGGCAACACGCCGGAAGGCCACCCCAGTAACAGTAAAGGAACCGGGACACCGAGGAAGGCGTAGGGATCGACTATCAATCGCACCCCAAGCTATAAAAAAAAAAAAAAAAAAAAAAAAAAAAAAAAAAAAAAAAAAAAAAAATTGCATTAGGAAAAATAGAGGAGCCATAAGAAGAAATGCTGCCCACAATATATTGGCGCTAGCGCGGTCAACTCGTTGAGCACAACAATGTTTTGCCCAGGGGGCCGTCCTACAGTGGGGACATCCTGGCACGCATACAGTCACGTAACCTACAACCCAATAAATGAAACACTTGGAAAAAAAAAAAAAAAAAAAAAACTTCGCTTTTATCCTTACGCTTCGGCAACCTAACACGGCGCACGTGGCTTCCTCTTAGAGTACAGCCCCCAACAGTAACCCACACGCATCACCACCGGTGACAACGAAGCGCGTGGATCGCGAGTCACCTAAAGGCAACCGGACAAACCCAAGAAGGCGATCAAAAAATTGACTGAAACCGGCCATGGCTGTTGAAGTAAATTTCAGAGATCGTGCACGTAAGAAGACGTAGAATACACTAACTTAGCAGCAACGTTGAGAAAAATCAAACGCAGATTCGTACACCTATGTAAGTCCTTTCTCACTTTAGGTGAGTCACTTAAAGGGAATGGAAATAAGGGAAAAGAAAAAACACGTAGCATACAGCGTCGGGTCATGGAGGTTTATAATGTAGAACAATAAAATTTTCCCCTTTTTTCTTCTCCCTCTCATATCCACACTCACCTCCGCTGGGAATTAACCGAATAAGTGAATGCGTGTAACGTAGCCTAGTTTGTACAAACTTGTAATACACTTAGAGGAAAGGGCATAAGAAATGAAGTAACGAAAGACACGAAAATTGAACGGCATTAAATAAAGCTCAGCAAGGGAAAGTCGCACCCGAACATATGCATAAGCAAACGTAATAGCATGTATATATACGTACCAATATATAAACTAAGTTATCACTTAAGAGTGCATAGGGAAATCCACATGTAAAGGGAAAACCACACTCGCAGCTTAAAGCAATTACGCGAACGCGAATTTATAAATAGTCCTAATCACTGAATATACAGACAAATCACCTGGGTGTATAAGCATGTATCCACATATGAAAGAAAATGTATATAAAGAGAAGGAACGCAAGAATCATATAGAAAAGTATCTATTTTTTGTTGTTGCTTCGTTTTAGGGCAAAGGCCGTACAGGGAAATGAACAACTAGGGGAGGTAGAATTAATAAAAAAAAATCCGGGGATAATTGTAGAAAACCTGGGCCCAATCTAATCAGCCACATTAACGTGGAAAGTCAGATGGTACGTAGATTGGAGCCAGCTAATAGTAGAATTGAAACAATTTTTACGGGTGCAGACGCAAGCAAACTGTAAGTGCACGGTAACATTAAGAAAGAAAAGAAAACGCATGAGACATATAAGTCGGGCCACGTACGAGGTTTTACAAACGAAAGAAAAAGCGCAAGAGGTATACAGAGCAGTAGTGGGCCAAGAAATTCTTAGTCAAACCACAGCCGCGCAAGTAATTAAGGGGCAATTAACAGTAGCGGAAAAACAAAAAAATACTAAGATTAATAGCCTCAAAACCAACTACCACAATCGACATAAATAAATATTTAGTGGAACAAATAACAGTTACAACGTTCGGTAATCATAAAAAAGAGCTACAAAATATTAAAAAATTTGAAGAAAAAGCGGGAAAAATAACGAAAGAAGGTTTAAAAATGTTTGCAGACCTGATAACAGGAGAACACAAAGTATCAAATATGGTAAAGGAATTTCAACAAATAGCCAACGAACTGTCAGGAAAATTTAGGAAAATGGCCGATTATATATATTTGGCAAGTTGGGGCATGATACACCTACCGAAGGAAGCATGGATAGCTATACCAGAAGCTAAAATATTAGCAGGACAGCTAAGGCCGGACCTGAAACTTCCAGGAGAGAATAATGCAACAACAAGGGAAGACATCGGAAAAGCGTTGGAGATAGCAACCGTAGCATTTAATGGGAAAATAGTATATTACATAGAAATACCCTTGGTAACAAGAGAGGATTTTGATCTTCTCAGAATATTACCGCTACCAGTAGAACAGGAAGGGTTCAATATAACAAACATCTTGGCATATCTACAACCAACACACGAGTACGTGGCAGTTAGCATGAGCGCGAAAAGGTTCGCACCAATATCACAGCAAACGGTAGAAAAATGCAAGAAAATAGGATGAACACGCATTTGTACACTGATAGAACCGGCTTATAAGATAGAAGAAAACCGTCCTTGCGAAATAAAATTGATTTTGGGTTACACAATAAAAAATCCAGAGGAATGCCCAATTATACTAGCCAGATTAAATGGCACTTATTGGACGCGCCTACATGCAAGAAACCAGCACGCGCTCAGTACCACAGTGGAGGAGAAAATACACGTACAATGCGAGCATACAGAGCACGAAACATTGAAAGTTATAGATGCAGGGGTAATAAATTTATCAGATGATTGCACGGCTCAAGCATCAAAAACAAGATTGAGCCCAGGGTCAGAGGAGAGCAAGAGCCAAATAGTTAAATTCAAAAACTCAAACTTAAATGTAAAGAAAATAATACAGAGTATAAAAGGAATGAGAACAGACAAGTTACAGGAACTAATAAGCACAATAATAAAAAGGGACGGCTTACAGGAACTTGGTTATCAAGAACACGGGCCTGAGGAGAACTTAAAAACTGGCACAAAATAAATGGACATAGTCCAACGCGTGCGTGAACTGTTGCAGATACAAAGCGAATCATCCGATTGCAAGGAATATGCGTGGGTGGCAGCAGAGATAACTATAGGCATGGCAGCTGGGTCGTTCGGGTTCCTAAGATGGGGGGGCCCCTTGATATTAAATCTGGCTCCAATGTTCGCAGGTAGACAATGCAGAGACAACTCAGAAAGGGAAGGGACTGCAGCAACGAGTCCCTCAGCGCCTCAGCCGACATCCCTCGAAATGCAGAAGAGGACACCGAGACACCTTGCTAACATCCCGGTAACTATCACGGAAGTATCCTCCACGGGTATTGGGCCCACATAAAACATACGACGTAACAAGTGATTCCTACTACAAAAAAAAAGAAAAAAAAAGAAATTAAGGAATTTGGAATAACAAGTAAAATATAAGGAAAAATCATTGTAATAACGATAATAACAATAATAATTAAAATTAGGTAATAATAATGATGTTTAATTATATAGACACTTAAGTAATAGTAATATCATAAGAATGAGCGCCAGGAGTCGCTCAACTATATCGGAGGGTGCAGTCCGAAGGATGAAACTATGAAACTATGAAACAATTTTTTTTTTAAATATGGAGTATCAAAAAAATCACTGTAAGTAAAAAAAAAAAAAACTGGTAGTTGTAGCGATAATAATAATAATAATAATAGTATTATTATAAGAATAATATCCACAAATCCCATTTTAATTTGAAAAAGAGAATGAGCGTCGGGAATCGCTTGACTATATCGGAGAGCGCAGTCCGTAGGACGAGACTAAGAAAGAATTTTCTTTTCTCTAAATTATGTAATGACAAGAAAGATGTATTAAGTTTAATTATGTATGAAAAAAAAAAAAAAAAAATTCGTCGTTGATCATAATCCACAGTAATTGTAATAATAATAACAGGTATAATAATCATGATAAAAATAATAATAACAATCATGATAATAAGAGAACGAGAATGAGTGCCGGGAGCCGCTCAGCTACATCGGAGGGCGCAGTCCGCAGGACAAGGATAAAGATTTTTTTTTACAAAATGACAAGTAGTTTGGAAAATGAGCAAAGATAAAAAAAAAAAGAAAAAAAAATGTCCAATGATAGATACTTAAGTAAACACGAACATGTAAGGTATACATATATTGATTAAGTACGAAAAACATTATTAAATGTAAACTAGTAGTAATCAGATGACTAATTCACTAAATTTTTTTTAAACAAAAATGTAACAGAAGGCAGAGCGCATACATAAACAGAATTGTCATACACAAGTATACTCAAGTACAGAATGGAAAGGACGATTGAATGTGAAAATGTACAGAGAACGGCGGTTTTCTAAAAGAATAAAAGGAAGAGTGAGCCACCGTATGTGAGAAAAACATCACAAACAACATAACACACGCATCACACACAATCATAGGTACAACGGCCACCAGACACAATTCAGCGTCGTCGAGGACGAACGACGTCACGGCTTCGGACGTGTTACGTACGATATGCTGGGCATATCATACTGACTCACCCTAGTAACTACAAGCCTACGCTAGCAAAGGACACCAATAGGGGAAACGAGCTCATATAAGGCCCTGCAAGACACGAATCGGGGCACTCGAGCGTCTTTTAGGCAAGAGACCGAACGATAAGTTGAAAACACCATGCGAAACACACACGCCTCTGCCTCTAAGAAGCTAATAAATAATTGACCAACGAGTTGAGTTCTTTTCATGACGCACCTCCTTACCAGTTTCTTTATCCTACGTAACAATAGCAAAAATCAGTTTAAAAATTTTACGGCTTGTATGTTAATTTATGGTTGAAATGAAAAAAGTTTTATAAAAACAAAAGTAAATAAAAGTAAAGGAAATATTAAAAAATAATAGTGATAGAAATAAATAAAATTACGAGAGAATAAGACTCTACGTTTAAGGAGACATGAAGAAGTGAAAGTTGAATGGTACACTCTAGTTAAAACACATTTACATATGTTTACAATAGTCAGAAATAAGATTTGAAGTGCTAAGCGATACTGTCAGTCAAGTACGTACTTTTGTTCTCAGAAGTCACTCTTTAGTTGTTAAGGTTATGAGTTAGAATAGACAATAAGTTTGTCATCACGATAACATATTATTATACTTTTACCACTACATCTCATTTTTCCCAACAGTACTTACTACATCGGGTACACACAAGGCTTTTTTCTCCATGCTTATTACTATTGATCTATATTTTGTTAATATTTTACATCGATACATTACTAATGTTTAGTTAAGCAGACTAATAAACGTAAAATAAGTTTCACTGACAGTGCCATCAGCTGGTAACATATTTTAGTTTTACTGAAACTAGTGAAGTGTATTATTATCTAGTAAGAAATACTGGTTAGTTAAAATTAATGAGGTAAAGGTTCAAGAAATAAGCTAAGTCAGAACATTTAGATAACATTTTAACATTATTTAAATATAGATAAAGAATTTTCATTTGGATTATCAATGATAAGTATCCACTAAGTGAGACACAGTGACTCTTCTTCGATAAAGTACGTGATTGACTAACTTAATTAAAAAAACATAGATGACTATGTTCTCACCTTACAATAAGCAGTAGTTATATATGAGAACATAGGTGTATATCTTAACGATAGGAATATACTTTATAACAAACCAAGCTATACGACGAATTAATAAACTGCAAGGGCTTACTGTTCAGTCTTTTATTCAGTTGACAACGTTTCAACTGCACTTAACAATCCTTTTTAAGTCTCTTAGTTAAAATAATTATAATTAAAATAAATATTACAACAGCTACCATAAACTACAAGTGTAAACAATTAAATAAAATACATGAACTTACAAATTATGTAGAGCAACGTCCACTTAATATTAAATAATATCTATATCTGCTCTAATATAACCGACTGGCTTTTAAGCTGTATGAATATAATCTAATGTAGGACTAGGTACATGTAAGTAACGACACACATGAATATCGAAAGATTGTATACATTAATAAAATGGCGTGAATTCAAACACACGATAAAACTTTATTTCTATTTTTAATTATTTTAAACAATGTTTGATATAATATTTAAGTACTGTACTTAAATTATTTGTGTCAGTAATCTTATTAACAGTATTTAACTTAGTGATGTATACCATTTCTGATATTAAACGTCTGTAATAACAAATTTCTTGATCAAGTACTTGTACTGAATCGAAGTCAAAAGTGTGACCATAATCTCTCACATGTGTATACACTACAGACGAATCTTTCTTGTTTATACAATTGCGTTCATGTTCTTTCGTTCGAGTATCAACAGTTTTCATTTTAAACCTTGGCCATAAATTTAATTTTTCTCTTAATTCCAATAGTTTCAATAATAACAAAATATTTTTGGAGTTTTTTAAGAGTCTAAGTAAGCAAATTATCGAAGAGCCAGAAGATAATGATACATTAATAGAAGATATTTTGAATTTTGTAAAGAATAAGCTAAATGGTAGAGTTGTGGATCCGATATATATTTATATAATGAACATGTTGAAAAAGTGCACCAACTTTTTGAGAATAATGATAGTTTGATTATTACTAGAGGTGCCTTTGTTCTACTACATAAGAATGATTATACCACAAAAGTTGAAGATAGCCTAAGCAATAAAAATGTTTATAAAACTGTACGATCTAATCCTTTGAAAAGTCTTGCTCGTAGGTTGGATAATTTACATAATGGATTAAATTCATGTGATTTGCTTGGGAATGAAAGAAAGGTTCTTCCTACTACTAAGGATAAGGGAAATCTAGCCCCATGTTATAGATTAATTAAAATACATAAAGAAAATAAGCCGATTAGACTAATTGTATCTGCAATTAATTTACCAACTTATGTTATTTTAAAATGGGTATCAAATTTTTTAAAGACAAATTTACCACAATCAAAATTTAATATAAAAAATAGTTTTGACTTCACAAAAGATATTTCTCCGTTTCAAGTTCCAAACAATTTTTGCCTAGTAAGCTTTGATGTAGTAGCCCTCTTTAAAAATATACATTTTGAATTAGTTAAAGAAGCAATAAAAAGACGTTGGCATATTTTAACTCTTGAAACTATTTTATCATTGACTGTATTCTTGGAGATCATTGAATTTATACTAAATAATAATTTTTTTGTTTTTAACATTGAATATTACAGACAGATTTTTGGTTCTGCCATGGGATCGCCTTGCAGTCCTACATTGGCAGAACTAGTCATGCACGATTAAATTAATAATTTACTTTTTACAAGCCCCATTCCAATCGCATATTTTAAAATTCACGTCAATGATATTATAGCGTGTGTTCCAAAAAAACAAGACCAAGGATATTTTACAACTTTTAAACTCATTTGATGGTCACATTAATTTAACAATAGAAGAACCCAAGAATAATTCTATTAATTTTCTAAATACAACTTTACATTAGAAGAGCTCAGGTAACATTAAAACGAATTCGTTTAAAAAAGATTCACACGCAAACTCATATTTGAATTATTTTTCACATTCACCTGTATCTCAAAAAATAGGTGTCGTCTTTTCCTTGGTTGACCGTGCCATTAAATTATCTGATGTATCTTTTCACAAACAAAATTTGAAAAAAGTTTCTATTATTTTACAGGCTAATAACTATCCGATAGAATTTATTACTAAGTACACAAAAGTTGGTTTGAAAAAAATTAAATTCCAATCTGCGGGCGAGACCATATGTGATAATGTGAATTTCTTACCTCAAAATTTTGTAGTGTTACTATACATAAAAGACTGTGATATAATTCTTAGAAAAGGTTTTAATAAGTTTAATATAAAAGTAATTTTCAGAACTCTTTGTAAATTGAATTTTTTAAATTATTAAGGAAAAGATAGCGTTGACACCACCGACAAAGTAAGTGCCGTTTATGGCTTCAAGTGTAAGAATTGTGATAAACATTATGTGGGACAACAAGAAATTTGTTATTACAGACGTTTAATATCAGAAATGGTATATATCACTAAGTTAAATACTGTAAATAAGATTACTGACACAAATAATTTAAGTACAGTACTTAAATATTATATCAAACATTGTTTAAAATAATTTAAAATAGAAATAGAGTTTTATCGTGTGTTTGAATTCGCGCCGTTTTATAAATGTATACAATCTTTCGATATTCATATGTGTCGTTACTTTCATGCACCTTGTCCTACATTAGATTATATTCATACAGCTTAAAAGCCAGTCGGTTATATTAGATCAGATTCTGTAGGAATCGTATGAATTGCACTTGTGGAACTGTTCAAGTCGTTTTTCAACGGGCAATTTTCTGGTCAGTCAGCACGTGTTCACTACATTACACGCTTTACATTTATACTTATATTCTTTTATTTATTGTATTTTTTTATAATAAAAAATCCGTCTAATAGACAATTCAATTTTTTTTATACATACATATATCTCATTTCATAAAAAATTCCTATTTTCAAATTCAAATTTGAACGCCGCGCGTAGGGAATGTGCGTCTAGTACGTTAAGAAAACGCTAGAGCGCGGGAAAACCTGCTACTCAAAATGAAACAACGTTAGCATAAAAGGCACCATTGCGCAATGCAAAGGCAGTTCATCTTCCAGCGAGCCTGGGACGCGGTATATCCGTTGCTCACCCAGACCTGGAACTTTCCCGTACACCGGTACAATACCGCGACGAGCACGAAGGGAGAGAAAGAGACGAAGTACGAAGGCCGATAGCTGAAAAGTAAGTGTGTACACCACCAACAAGGTAACACTTCCACTAACCGGTACCTACTTGGACTTTCGGTGCTCGACCGCTTTAAGCGTGCAGACGACGCATCCCCAAGTAGTCAAGGCACTAGGGTTAGCGACCACGTTCTTAGGCAAAGTTCCTGGGTTGATGACTTGAGCAGTGCTCAAGACACCCAAGGGCCCTGAGAACGACCTAACCTTACGTGACTTGGTCGGATAGGTAGTTACCTAACACTAACTTTCCGCGGTTGTAATAAAATTTCGCATTAGTCTAACCTAACGTGTTTAAGCAGAGATACTAAAGAGGGAAAATTCAAATTGTCATTTTTGTAAAATTTTCTATTAAAAAGGCGGATAAATTTTAAGTGAATTGTCGAGTATATTATATATTGTTTTTTATTATTAACGTAAAAAATTGCGATCACTCAAATAAAATTAATACATGTTAAAATTTAAGATATAATTTCCTTAGAATCATATGATTAAATAAATATAAGACAATTAAAAATAAATTGATTGTACTTATTTAAGCAAACCTTTCCCTCCACATAAGATTGCGAGTTCCTTTTTATAGTGTAAGATAAAAACTAGAAAAATAGCTGTTAAGATTTGAAATCGTTTAATAAACTGAGAATATTATCTGAACCCCAAAAAGGGACAGGAATAAAATAAAAAAAAATTTTAGATTAGAAAAATATTGAATAAGTTGAAAAAGATATTAAATTATTAAATTGATTAAATTAAGGAAATATTCACGAGAACTCAATAAAGTAATAATCAATAAACAATTGCTGTATATGGTGCAGAAATTATTTAATTATTCAACAGATAAATTTTGAAACTTGATAATAAATATTTTTAAGTATTGTATATAATCGGCAATTTGAGCAATTTCGCTCTTTTACACAGAGCCACGAACCCGCCCTCCGACATATAAACACAATCATTGTTTGTATGTTGGTTCCTAATCTTAGAGTTTCCTCGGTACAGATAATATTCTTAGCCGATTGTTACCACCACAAATTAACCGGGGTTATACTCAAAAGAAAGGGAAGTCGTAAATCATCTTCATCTTCATCATCTTCTTCATCATCTTCCAGCGAACCTGGGACGCGGTATATCCGTTGCTCACCCAGACCTGGAACTTTCCCGTGTACCGGTACAATACCGCGACGAGCACGAAGGAAGAGAAAGAGACGAAGAGAGAAAGAGACGAAGAGAGAAAGAGACGAACAGAGAAGCGTGAAATGTAGTTAGGAAGAAAAGGCGAAATAATTTCCAACGGTATGTACAGAAAAAAACCCTGAACACTGCCTTGAAGAAAAAGAACAAAGTAAAGAAACAGGAACCCATTGGACAGCCCTAAAAAACGTCAGAAAACCATACCTCCAAAAAAAACACTCTGAGAGTGCAGGCAGAAGTGAAAACTTGAGCTTATGGCAAGTTGGGCACTTTTTTGGGTTAGCATTTTTAGGTTCGTGACATGAGAAATTGTACATAAAAAATTAAGTTTATCAAAGCAATGTGGGCACTTTTTCAATGGACATGAAGTATAATAATATAGAAACTATATTCGAAGGAAGTGGTTTTATTTAAATAAGTAAATATTAGTAAATAGTAAATACAAAATTCCTGTAACTATTAGTAAGACAGAAAGTTTTCTCCGTAGTCAAAGAAAGAGACAGCTTATATATATCTATGCGTATACTAATAGTGTTGTACACTATTATGAACATATATGTACCTCACGTGTTTCTCATTTTTTAGATAACTTTATTTAATAACGTGTTGCATTTGATTATGTACGTATCATGTACGTAACAAAATTTAGTAGATAAAATAATAATCAACTTACGTGATGACGAGCAGCAGTTGTAATAATGTATACAAAATATAGTAACACTAAGTATACGAAGGCACTACAACAATGTTCTTATCAATTCTATTAACACTTTAGATTTGTTTTTAGAAAAAAGTTCTTTATGTCACGTTACTCGGGGGGCTAGAATTTTAAAACCGATAGATTTTTTTTTTTTAAACGAATTCCTCTTAAGTTTTCCCTTTTACCCCGTCTTCCTACTGTTCTCTATACACTTCCCCTCTTCCCACTATATATGTATATACCCACCATTCACCCACGATTCCCCCTTACACTCCCAAGCAATTAATTTTTAAACAAATTATAATTTCATTTTCCCACAATAACTTTCATTTTACTTTAAATTTTTTTCTTTTACAATTCTAAAAAAAAAAAAAAAAAAAAAAATAAATTTACATAAACATGTAGAATAAAGTTAAAGAACGTATTAACTGAAGAACGTATTAACGGTTTTTAAAGGCACTCATTTCGAATTTGACAAACAAATTATCTTAAATTTTTACATTAAAATATAAATGAAGTAATTTATTAAATTAATTATAAATGAATTATGTAAGATCATTATATAAATATATTTCGAGTTTCATATCATTTTGATGGTTTTTAAGGGCACTTATTTCAAATTTGATAAAAAAATATGGCACAATGTCATTGAGTCATTATATAAAAATAATACAAAAATTGAATTAGTGAGCTATAAAATCGCAAACAAATAAGTAAAAAAAAAAAATTTTTTTTTGAATTAATAAAATAAAATATGAAAATAAAATAAAATAAAATTACAAAATACATGAATAAATACTATGGAATAAAAAAAAAATGAAATAAAAAAGAAAATGATGAAAAAAAAAAAATATGCAAATAAAAAAAGAAATTAAATAAAGGAAATACCAAAGAATAAGAAAATGTAATAAAATGAAATATAAAAAAAAGTAAGACAAGAAATGAAATAAAAAATATAACAAGAAACAAAGAAAAAAATTAAATCAGAATTAAAAAAAAAAAAAAGGAAAAAATTATAAAGGAAATTAAAACAACAAACCAGGGCGTATTAATGGGTCATGGGACCCACGGTAAGAACGAAGTTCTTTTAACATGAGATAAGTATGGACACAATTTCTCAGGTAACAAGGGGGTCGCCAGACCCACAGGAAGAACGAAGCTCTGTAAACGTTATTACTGCATTCATGCTGTTTACTAAAACAAAAACTTGAAGAACGAATAAAAAAAAAAAAAAAAGTTTACTACTCACGATGGTTAAACTTCGTGAGAATGTCGTGCATAAATACAGTACTCACAAAGTTCAACTATCGTGAGTAGTCAACTATTTTTTCATTTTTTTTTTCGTTTTTTAAGTTTTTGTTTCAGTCAACATTATAAATGCAGTTTTTACGTTTACAGAGCTTCGTTCTTCCTGTGGGTCTTACGACCCCCTTGTTACCTGAGAAATTGTGTCCATGCTCATCTCATGTTTAAAGAATACGTTCTTACCGTGGGTCCCATGACCCATTAATATGCCCTGGTTTGTTGTTTTGATTTCCTTTATAATTTTTTCTATATTTTTTTTTTTTTTCATTTCTTGTTTTATTTTTATTTTTTTAACTTAATATTATAGCAGCAACATAAGTCAAATAAAATATTTAAATGAACAAATTTTCCGTTTAATATTTATTTATAAAATAAATATTAAAAACTCTTAGTCTCGTCGGTCGCGAGGGCACGAACGAATGCCCATGCAAAGACTGCGTATCAGCGTTGGTCTGAGCGTTATTTCACGCTTACAGTTCATGCTTGATCGCACGTAGTGCCGCTGACTGTATCTTACCGCGAAATACTTGGCGCGAGAATTCAAATTTAAAATTGTATGATTTTTTCAGCAGACAGTAGGCGCAGAAATTCCAATTCAAAAGAAATCTTCGTATGTATTGGCTAATTAATGCTTAAAAATATTGGATAATGTTGTATAATTAAATACATAAATAGAATACCAAGAATTCTTTCGAATTTGAATTTCCGCGCCTACTGTCTGTTAAAAAAATCATACGACTTTGTATTCGAATTCTCGCGCGAAGTAGTTCTTGGTGAAATCCAGTCAGTGGCACTATGTGCGATCAAGCATGAACTATAAGCGTAGAATAATGCTCAGACCAACGCTGCTGCGTAAAGTATGCAGCGCTCTCGCATACCTATACACTCTGAGTACACATATAGGTATGTAATCTCGTCTGTCGCGAGAGCACGAACAAATACCCATGCAAAGAGCACGTATAGTATACATATATTATAAGAATACACGCAGAGTATATCTGTGTAAAATCTCATCTGTCGCAAGAATGGCCGAGAATGTTCACCCACAAAAGTGCCCAACGTGCCATAAGAAGTTTTCACTTCAAAAACAGGCAGTGGCAAACAAGAAGAAATTTTCCCGAATAAAAAAACAAGCCAGAAGAAAAAAGTAGATGCGACAACAACAGCAGTAGTGAAGGTGGCCGAAGGGCGGACCTCTGCAAAGGTACTGAGGACGATGAAAGCGAACTTTGACCCTGATAAGGCTAATGTGGCATCTCATAGCGAATTGAAAAGTCGGTAGCCAGACAGGGTACTGTCAAAATGAGCAACAAAAAAGTGACATTAGAGGTCCGAGACCTGGATGCTGTTGTAGAGGAAAATGAGGTCAAGGAGGGTTTCGCTAGGACTTTTGGACATCAGAGCCAGGAGCCAGAAGTAGCTCTCTTAAAGCAAAATGCCAGAGAACAAAGGCTAGCGTTAATAAAGGTAGACGAAGCAACTGCCAGACAAGTAGAAGAGGAAGGCAGGTTACGAGTTGGCTCCATAAGCTGCCAAATACGAAGAAGAATTGAAGTAACAATATGTTACAAATGCCTAGGATATGGACACGTCTCAGGCAACTGTAAAGAAAAAATCAGATCAAAGCTTTGCTTCCGGTGTGAAAGCTCAAACCACCGTAAGAAAGAGTGTCCAGGCCCAGCACAGTGCTTCCTTTGCCCAGCGATGGACAAAAAGCATGAAGCAGGCAGTGGGAGCTGTCTGTTATTCAAAAAGCGCTGGAAGAGGCTAGAAGTAAGGCCCAAGCAGGATAGAAATAAGGCAAAAAGGTCTTGAGATGAAAGGCAGGCTAATGTGGACCCACGCTGCGCTGGCTACCTTTAACCTATCAGCAAGGGTGTTTACTTAAGAGTGAATATTGTGATAGAAGGTTGTCGGCATCAGTGTAGTTAATGCGTTCTGTTATGTCGGCGCGAGGAGATGGGAGCCTGGCGTAGTGGGAGCACACACACTTGGTCGTTGACTCGGATAATTAGTACAATACTAGCAGGTGTGGGTGCTTCCTCTGCATCTCTGGTCTAGAGTGCCGAGTATCTTTGCCGGCAAACTCACGTGTTCGGCTGAGCTCCTTCTACTGGCGAGCGGACCTTTCAAGTATCAAGTCGCTCCCACGTAGTCGAGCTTAATATTTAAAGTCACTGCAGCATTTCCATGGCTAAATTTGCAACCATTGTGACAGGATCAGGGCAGCCTTCTTATCGTCGCTAAATTGTCGTCTAAGGTATAGCGCACACTTTTTTGAGTAGAGATGATTTTGTTAACGAATTAAAAGGTAAACTGGATCGGCCTGATTCTTGGAGGCCAGCTCGTTCGACTAGCTTCATCGTCGCCTTGAGCTGAGCCTGTTAAAGTTCTTACTTGCTTACGATTTAGTCCAAGGCTGAACTTTGTGAGTACTGTATCTGTGCACGACGTTCTCACGAAGTTTAACCATCGTGAGTAGTAAACTATTTTTTTTTTTTTTTATTCGTTTTTCAAGTTTTTGTTTTAGTAAACAGCATGAATGCAGTAATAACGTTTACAGAGCTTCGTTCTTCCTGTGGGTCTGGCGACCCCCTTGTTACCTAAGAGATTGTGTCCATACTCATCTTATGTTTAAAGAACTTCGTTCTTACCGTGGGTCCCATGACCCATTAATACGCCCTGGTTTGTTGTTTTAATTTCCTTTATGATTTTTTCTTTTTTTTTTCTTATTTCTTGTTTTATTTTTTTCTTTGTTTCTTGTTGCATTTTTTGTTTCATTTCTTGTCTTACTTTTTTTATATTCCATTTTATTACATTTTTTTTTATTCTTTGGTATTTCCTTTATTTAATTTCTTTTTTTATCTGCATATTTTTTTTTTTTAGTCGTTTTCTTTTTTATTTCATTTTTTTTCATTCCATAGTATTTATTTATGTATTTTGTAATTTGTTTTTATTTTATTTTCATATTTTATTTTAATAATTTGAAAAAAAATTTTTTTTTTTACTTATTTGTTTGCGATTTTATAGCTCACCAATGCAATTTTTGTATTATTTTTATATAATTACTCAATGACATTGTGCCATTATTTGTTTATCAAATTTAGAATAAGTGCCCTTTAAAACCATTAAAATGATATGAAACTCGAAATATATTTATATAATGATTTTACATAATTCATTAATAATTAATTTAGTGAATTACCTCATTTATATTTTAATGTAAAAATGTAACATAATTTGTTTGTCAAATTCGAAATGAGCGCCTTAAAAAATCGTTGATACGTTCTTCAGTTGATACGTTTTTCAACTTTATTCTACAGCCTTATTTAAATTAATTTTTTTTTTTTTTTTTTTTTTAGAATTGTAAAAGAAAAAAATTCAAAGTAAAATGAAAGTTTTTGTGGGAAAATGAAATTAAAATTTGTTTAAAAATTAATTGCTTGGGAGTGTGAGAGGGAATGGTGCGTAAATAGTGGGCATATACATATATAGTGGGAAGAGGGGAAGTGTATAGAGAACAGTAGGAAGACGGGGTAAAAGGGTAAACTTAAGAGAAATACGTTTAAAAAAAAAAAGTCTGTCGGTTTCAAAATTCTAGCCCCCCGAGTAACGCGACATAAAGAACTTCGTTCTAAAAACGAATCTAAAGTGTTAATAGAATTGATAAGAACATTGTTGTAGTGCCTCCGTATACTATAGTGTTACAATATTTTGTATAGATTATTACAACTGCTGCTCGTCATCACGTAAGTCGATTATTATTTTTTTTAGTAAATTTTGTTACGTACATGATACGTACATAGTCAAATGCAATACGTTATTAAATAAAATTATCTAAAAAATGAGAAACACGTGAGGTACATATATGTTTATAATAGTGTACAACACTATTAGTATACGCATGGGTATATATCAGCTATCTCTTTCTTTGACTACGGAGACAACTTCCTGTCTTACCAACAGTTACAGGAATTTTGTATTTACTATTTACTAATATTTACTTATTTAAATAAAAGCACTTTCTTCAAATATAGTTTCTATATTATTATACTTCATGTCTATTAAAAAAGTGCCCACATTGCTTTGATAAACTTAATTTTTTAAGTACAATTTCTCATGTCACGAACCTAAAAATGCTTACCCAAAAAAGTGCCCAACGCGCCATAAGCTCAAGTTTTCACTTCTGCCTGCACTTTTGGAGTGTCTTTTTCTGGAGGCATGGTTTTCTGACGTTTTTCAGGGCTGTCCAATGGGCTCCTGTTTTTTTTTACTTCGTTTTTCTTTCTTCAAGGCAGTGTTCAGGGTTTTTTTTTGTACATGCCGTTGGAAATTATTTCGCCTTTGCTTTCTCCACTGCAAGGATTCGAATGACAACTTCCAAGTGTTTGCATTCACTCCTTCTTTACAAAGAAAGCCTTTTCTCAGCACCTCTGCCTTTTAAAGGTATTTAAGCGCGGCTTTGAGCCCATTCTTAAATGTGTTTGCTGTGTTGCCGTACTTATTGTTTATTAATTGTAGCGTCTCTGTAATATCTCTTGTTGCTGATTGGACTTTATCAGAAACTTGCTGTCGCTTTACTCTGAGCACAGCGACACTTCCTTTTAAAGGGGAAAGCTCCTTTCAAGTCTGGCTGCTAAATACTGACACGCTGCTGTCCCCCAGCCACTGGTGCTCATAACAATCTTTCACACACAAAAAACGTATGTTTGATGGTGTTATCCAACGCAGGGCAGTAAGAACACCTAGGTGATGCCTTTACCACCATGCGGTAAAGATAGGCATTAAACTGGCCATGCTCGGAGAGAAACTGGGTGAGGTAGTAGTTTACCTCTCCATGCCCTCTCTCCACCCATGGCCGCAGGAACGGAATCAGGTGGTGCGTCCATCTACCCATAACAGCCCGACCCCACTTCTGCATCCACGTCGTTAACGTTTTCTCCTGCTTGTCGCTATCGCTTTCGTCGCTGGAGCTCAGGAATTTTCTTCGCCACTCATGCGCAAGCAACATGATGAGAATCGTTCGTGCTATCACCATAGCAACAGTGGAGGAGACTGTGCAGTAGGCACACGCGATTCTTAAGGATCCGATGCACTGCATCGGAGTTAAGCGCTCTCGGACATCCTTCCTTGCGAGTGCGTCCACCCATACCTCCACGCCATACAGCAGGATTTAGTTAGAGACCGATGCAAGGAGCCGTTCTTTGGCTTCCTGCGGGCCTTCAACATTCGGTATAACCGTGAAAGCGCCCCCGAGACCCTAGCAGCTTTATCGGCTGCTTTTCTGATGTGCTCCCCGAAGGTGAGTCGTGAATAGATCCACACTCTGAGGTAGCGCACCAACGGACTCGCACAGATAACCTCACCCGCAACGCTCAGGTGAAAGTCACCCCCGAACCATCTCTGTTTGGTGAGGACGACCATCTCCATTTTTCCTATACCTAGCTCAAAACCGTGGTTCCGGAGCCATTCTGACACTATCGTGACCACCAACCGTATTTTGCGCTCGGTCTTCTCTCGCGATCTCGCTGTGACGTGCAATGCTATGTCGTCAGCAAAGCCCGTCAGCTTGACTCCCGAAGGCATTTTAAGGCGCAAAAGTTCGTCATAGAACAGGTTCCAGAGATCGGGGCCAAGGGCAGATACCTGTGCAACTCCCGACGTCAGACGCCTCTCTTTTGGTTCATTCTTCGTGTCGTACCGGATTACTCGATCCTGGAGGTAACTGTCTAGGATCTTTCTGAGGTAGTCCGGTACATTTTGGCGCTTCAGAGCCGTCATTTTGTCGGACCATATTACCAATTTGAAGGCATTTTTTACGTTGGAGTCGCCAGGACCCTGACACTCCTTGTCTTATGAGAGGGTTTCCATGCCTTTCTGACAAACTCGAGAACCTCAGCTACAGCCATATCTATTGATCGCCCCTTTTAGAACCCATACTGATTTCCTGAAAGGCTGACGTCCCCTCTTAAGCGGGTTTTTATCAGCCGCTCTAGCATTTTTCCAGCATTGTTCAACATACCTAAGGGTTGGAATAACGACGGGACCAGGGGGGAGAAGTGGTTTGCCCTTGATCAGAAAAACAAGTCTTCAGATCTTCCACCGCTTGCTGAACAGTCCAAAGCGCAGGCACGCATTAAAAATGTCCAACAAAACGTGTGGCTTCTCCGCAGCTATGATCTTGAGGACTGCGGATGGCACCTCATCCAGACCGGGGGCCTTATGCCCCGGCAACTTCAATGCCACCGACCTTAATTCATCGAGCATAAAGAGAGGCACTTATCCTACACTTATAAGAGACTACTCTCTCCAAAAAGGAAGGTTCCATTGGCGGCGTCGGGTCCGTACGGCGAAGTTTTTTTAACGCGATCTGGTGTCAGTTACTCGTACCGTCATTTCTGACGACACCAGCGTGAGATCAATGATCGTTTCCCGGTAACCAGGTTGCCTGAACGTTGCTGAACCACCAGGGTTCATGACGATGAGATCCAGCCTTGCAGCCATCTCTAACACCACCCGTCCTCTGGGGTCGGTTCTGGGCTCCCCCCAAGCGATGGCATTGGAGTTAAAGTCGCCGGCCAGGACTACATCACCACTCTCCCTGCACACTTGGACGGTGTCCTTAAGTTTGGCAAGCCACTCTCTGAAGACACCAATCGAAATTTTAGGGGATATGTAACAACTCACATAGGAAACACTACCACAGCTGATCCACACAAACCCGTCTTCACCTCCAGTATAGGATACGGAGAACTTTTCGCTGAAAATCAGGATGGCTGAGCCTCTTGTCCTGACGCAGTACCAGCCTCGGCTCGGTAACGTGCGGGATAGCTCATTTATAAAGAGCAAATCCACACCCTAGGCACGGGAAAACTGGTCCAGCAGATCGTGCGTGAGCACGGTTCTATCAAGATTCACCTGCAGGATCAGCGCCATTTCTTCGGAGCTATTTCTACAGCCGCCCGTAGGGCTCCACACCTGGCAGACTTAGCGACGTGGCTGGTATCCATCCTAGGGTTCACGTTCTCGCACAGGTAGCAGCTTTCTTCTTTTTGCGAGCAGCTCCGTACCACGTGACCCATTTTTTCACACCTAAGGCACGCCCTAGTTCTGTCAGGCCCGCCTCACTGATGAGAGATGTAGCCGAACCCAAGGCACCTGTCGCAACGCTCAGCTTAAGTCCTGGGCCGAATCCTGCAGTTGACCTCGCCAAGCCGCAGGTGGTCCATTTTTCCAAGAACCACCGCCACAGACGCAGGGGCCTCAATATAGGCGACCCTGTTTCCTCTGGTCGTTCTTGACTAAAGCCGCATGACCATCTTTGGTAGAACAGCTCCGTCGAGACAACCCTTCAGCGCCACTTTAACCTCCTCTTCGGTTACCGACGGGTCCACATTTTGGATTTCCCAGACGAGACGCTGGACGAGGGTGCGAATGCCGCCAGCATCCACCACAGCACTTTTTAACGCTGCCGCAAACGCGTCACGACACTCAGCGTTGGCCTTTCGCAGTTCAGCGAGGACTCCACCTGTCCTCGTATCCCTGACCAATGCCACCCCCACCCCGAGCTCGTCCAGGCTCACCTTTTTCATCTGGGCCAGGACCTCAGCGTACTTTTTACCCTCAGCTAGCTTGATGAGGATTGCCTCTGGCCTGGCCCTCCGATGCGGCTTCCCAGCGTTTCTAGGAGGCGGGCACCCCTCCAAAGTATTGTTCGGGTTAGCGCCCTCCTCTTTCTTCATCTTCTTTTTTTTTATTTCTTTTTTTTTGGAGACAGTCTTCCACTCCTCTTGATCAGGAGGATTACCGACTCCATTTCCTTCCTTTGCAGGTGGAGTCCGTTCCTTTTCATCTGGACTGGACTCCAACCGCCGCGTCTTTTTTTTTGGCGGTCGCGCTGGGAAAGTGGGACTCAGAAGGCTCCCCAAATCCTCCCTCTTCTTCTCTCCTGAAGGAGTCGAAAAGAGAGGTGGGGACCCCGACTCCCCCACCCCAGCCGCAACACTAGCCAACTTCTTTTGGAGGCCCTGAGCTGTAAACAGGGCCTCCTATACTCCACTTATTATGTCCTTCTGGTTGGTCCCGTATTTTTTAACGAGTCCACCCAGCTTGACCAAAACCTGCAGCAAGTGATTGAAAATAGCCTCTTCCTGGCGCTCCTCTCCCACTGCGTTGCCGTGGCCTTCACCACCCTCACGCATAGACCCCTTCTCCAAAACCCTTAAAAAATTTGCCTTCATTTTATTCCCACGAGTAGCTAGGGAAATGAAAGTTGGCTGACACAGAGCCCCGCATGTGCCGGTAAGGTTAAATACTTGTGGAGATCACCAGGTATCCACGAGGCACCGTTTGAGACCACCAGTACCCTGGCGGCCAACTAAACTTTCGGCATAGTACGCATTGACACTGACACCTTCGGTTTAGGAAGGGTAGTAGTCTGAGAATGGTGTTCATGTAATGTATGTATATGTTGATACACTACCGCCATCCCAGCGAGACGAGCAGCAGGTGTACAGTCCCATGACCGCGCAGACCATCCAACAAAACGGGCTGGCGTAAGGCACTAAGGTGACGCCATATAGCCTCCACAGTGGTAGTAAGCCTAGATTAGTCGGCCCACCACGTCTTTTTTGTTTATGAGGCGTACAGCCATATCAGATGTAGTTACCTAGAATTACCTGGGCCTCATCATCCGGCTTCACTCGCCACCAGGCCTCCAGCGCAATCCCGGAAAAGGACCCACCACACGCAACCCAGAACAATCCGTAAGTGTCCCTGTGTTTGTTTAGTGAGAGTGTGTGATGCATGTATCTGAGAAGAATGTTTTAACCGTCGATCACTTATATACACGTAGGGTGCTAGTTTTTGTCGGCCCGCATCAAGCAATGGAGTGTCAGCAAAAAGCGAAGAACAAGGAGCATAAGCAGAGCCGGCCATGCATCCACACCGATGGAGACATGGGGCACTAGTCCCCCGTCCACACCGTTGCAGATACACGTGCCAACGCCACACACGCCTCCCGATCCAGGCCCCTGACCACCACCACAGAGAGCCACCCCAGTTGCTCATCGTCACCTCATATTTTAAGAGAATGCCCCTATTCGCTACCCGGGAAAGCGCCCGGTATTGGAAAACTAGCGAAAAACCCTACCCGGGAGTAGTAGTAGTAGTTTTTTTTTTTTTTTTTTTTTTTCTTTGTGGAGAGAGGGAAAATACATTAAGGCACACCGCAGGGACAGCGGTAGTGTGGGACTTGGTAAATTGTTTTTATTAGACCACCCATACCCACTAAAACCCCCCCTTGCCGCGTGGCTTTTGATCCACCCCGGAACCGCGTTAGCATTACTTCGGGGTGGAGCCACCAGGGAGACCATCACGTCTCACAGCATTAACGAGCTAACTCGCCACCATTTGCTAGAGGTTCCAGTTCTCTCGAGTCCTGAAAAGGACTCGGGGTCCCTGAGGACCGGCACCCGTCTTCTAGCGC